>NC_056735.1:534942969-535092969 GCF_019279795.1 Protopterus annectens
TGACAGATATCTGTGTATAGGTTGATAGGTTGATATGAGGTTAGTAAGCTATTGGCCCTGAAGCCCTTATAACCATTGAAAATGAGAGTGCAGCCAAGGTTAAGACATGTCAGCACCCAGAGCCCCTATCCAGCAGGGACACAGGTGGAATCACCAGACTGTATGTTCTGTTTCCCATGCACTTATGCAGGCTGCACTTCACTAAGGGTATTGAGGCACTTGGCTTGGTGTGGACAGGAAGTGTATTCTACAGATAGAGGAGTGTATGGGACATGTATCTGACACACGAACAAGCCCTATTTATATCACAGACCAGGTTGATGCTGTGCCTACAAGTAGATCCAGTGGGCCTTGACTTACAGATGTGCAACAGTTCCAGCAAGGCTGGGTCTGGACTGCTTTGTTTGCCAGGAAGGGGTCACCTCTGTGGAGTCTGTATGTCACTGAGTAGACAGACAGTGCTGTTAAGCCCATCTGTGTAGGGTAGGAGTTTGTGATCCTGTATTCTCCCAGTGAGGAACCTCTGTGTTCTCTCCGACTGCTGCATGTGCTTTGTGACATACATGTCGAAGGGGCCTTTGAACAAAATAATTGGCCTTATAAGGTTAGCATACATGGATCTTATGACCTCATTGTCCCTGGATGGACAACCCTTATATCTGAGTTGTCCCAGCTATGAATCTTTCTGTACAACAGAGGCAACATGGTGCTCAGACCTCAGGTTGCTATCCACCTGGTTGTCCAAATGCCTCACTACTGATTGTGTATGTAGGACATTGTTGTTAATGTAATACTATGTGAAGCCATCGGTCTCCCCAAAGGGGATGCTGATGCATCTGCAGACATTCAGTTTGAAGCGATATTTCTGTCATCAGTCATTTGTTTTGCTGAGACCCTGTTATAGGACTTCCACTTCACTTTGAGTATTGATGTCTGTTCCCAGCTTGCAGTCATCTGTCTACTTGGTCAGCCATAGGCCAGTGTTTTTGGCCTGCACCTCATGGATGTATATCCCATATACCAGGGGCCCCCAGAATGATCCCTGGGGTATGCCACTCAGTACATCTGTACTGTTTCAGTTGACTACCCCATTATGATTATGTCAGTTCTATCAATGCACCAGTTTGCTACCCATCTGGTAACATATGGATTGTTGCCTAGCTGACAGAGTTCCTGTACTATGGCCAAGTGGGGAATAGTGTGTAAGGCTTTGGCAGGTCAAGGTGGCCAGAGTGCACCATCTTTTCCTCATCCATGCCTTTGTCGGTTACCTCAGGGAAGTCATCCCAAGTTCACTGACATACCTCCCCTGAGAATATTAGACTGTGTAGGGTAATGTATTTGGATTTTGCCAATGTCCCTGTTAATGTGATCCATGATAATCCATTGGGTGGCCTTGGAGATCAGGCTAGTTAGGCTGATGGGTCTTTCATTTCTCAGATCGGTGGACAATTCACCTTGGTGTGAAGGGATGACAGTGGCTGTCAGCCACTCATCTGTGTCAAAGACAATACTCAGGGTAGGGTGCATAATGATGCTGCCATTTCATGCCGGGGTTCCTGTAGGTTGCAGCCTGGGGTGTCTTCAGGTCCCATGGAGGCTGTCTTCTTGACTTTGAGAGGGCAGTGATGGCCTGTTCCCTAGGAATGAGGGTTGGGTGTTCAAGTACTGGAGATGTCCTGCTTCCATGATGGGGAGCTGAGGTAAGACATTTCCACTGTATCTGCCAACCAGTGGATTGGGTATATCTACAGCAATTGTGTTTGTGGTGTCCTTGACCACCAGTTCTGCACAGATCTGAGAGGTTCCTTTGGGAATGCTGACATATGTGAGGAAGGCCTTATTATTGTCTGTCTTAGATGTGGGCAATTTGGACTCGGTGTTGCCTTTAGTGATTTCACTAGTGCTGTTCTTTGTTTGTTCAAGCTAAGGGGTGATTGCTTTCAGTTGTGCATCTGCTCTTTCTTGGTCCTCTTCAGCAATGTTATCCTTTTGTTATATAGTTCCTTTATTGCGGATGTTTGTGGGAAGGTTTACTCTCCCTTACGGATGGTGATGTCTGTATATATATTCCAAAGACATGCATCTGGAGCATTTCTCCCCAGGCCTCCGCTAAAAACAGGCTCTGTGGAACCTAGTCGGACATTCCCGGTCAACAAATGTTAAAATAAAAAAAATAAATAAATAAAAAATGCTGGCATAGTTATTTTGTGTACATTTGTAAGTTGGTGCCTGTTCCTCTGGTGGGGTAGGGGGCTATTCAGCTGTTTACACCATCCCACTGGTGGTTGTGATCAGCTTATGGGACATCTCCATTTTACCATGGCTAGAGGGGGGCAGGTGTGATGGTGATATGACACTTGAACACTTTTCTGTCGGATCTTGCAAGGGGGGATGATACCATAAGGATGCTGCAGTGGTTGATCGTGCTGGTTACTGCCAAGTCCAGCATAGGTATCCTGTGGGGGTATCAAGAGTCTGTCCTAAGTATGTAGCATCGCTAAGATGGGGGAATCTCTGTGCATTTCTGTTCCGGCATGGTTGGATTTCCAGTCCATGGTTGGGTAATATAAGTCAGGCAGGATCATGGTGATCCTGATATATTTGTAGAGGGCCAGATATGTCGGGTGGGTGTCCTTAGTCAGATATTTTGGCCTGTTGCTACCTATAATTTGCATAGGGGTCTTGTCAATGGTTGACTGCACTTGGAGTGTCTCGTGTATGTCAGACTGCTTGACCAGACTAGAGGTGTGTGTCTAACATATATTTATACTCCACCTCCTTTGGCTTTGCTGCCCACATTTTTGGGTCTGGCTGTGTGATAGGATGAGTGATCAGGTAAGGATGTGTTTCTCTCCATGACTGTGGGAAAAGTTTCTGTGAGTGCAGACATGTCACCATCTTCCAGGGTTATGACTGCCTGCAATGAGTGCATTTTCTTGTTTAGACTCCTAGCCATACCTCTCAACTGCACAGATTTTCACAGAATGTCCAGATCCATGCTTCATATATCTGATCAGTTTCTCATAACATTGTAGTTTTCAAGCAGGTTTATTGCAAATCACTCAGGGTTGAAGTCAGAACATAATGACAGAGACATTTGAGTTTCAGACTTCATACCATTCAGAAAATCCATGCTAATACAAACCCTGTTATTCTATCAACTTTCTAACATTATAAGTGCAATATTTAAAAAGTATCCCTATATTTGGGCCCCCCAGCCCATTATATATGGCTTTGTCAAGATTTCTTGATCTACAAGGTTGAGAGGTATGTTCCTAGCATTTAGCAGCATGGCCTTTCATTTGCATTTTGTGGATTGTGTTATGTTGGTAGTATGGACCCCATGACATTCCATACAAAGGCACTATGCGTGAGGCATGGGCCTTTGCCAGATGCCTGTAGGCCAGGTGAGACAGATGCAGCAAGGCGGCATGTTCTGTTGATCATATGTTCCAGGCTGCCAGGCAGTGGCTCCCCCTGTGATGACACCAGAAAGTGAGCCAAGTATTACTGACACCGCTTTCATTTTGTATTGAGCCATCACTCTAGGTAACAGTAGGATGCTGCTTAAGGCTAGGGTCATACCTGCATAGGACACATATTCAGCAGGCTGAATCATGTCTGTCTTCCTATAGTCCGGGAGGTACATTTGACATCATTCACACTGCCATGGACCAAGCCAGAGTGATACCTGTACCTGTTGTGGGGTGACTTGAGTGCATCTCTGATATGGCAGATTATGGCACTTGACAAACAAGTAACCGTGACTTTCTCCTTATCCTGCCTGGTGTGTGGCACATCTGTGTGTCTCACAGTGGAGTCTTCCATGAGTAATATGGTGAGTGTATGGTAAGGCCTTAGTGTTTGCAAGAACCTGGTGTGTGGATTATGTGTCGTCTGTGGTGTGTAGGTTTGTGGAGTTTTCATGTGTGTTTGTCTCTGAGGTGTCCTTTGCTTGTGGTTTTGAGTTTTTGCAGAAAGCCACTTATGTGGGTGTGTGTTGTGTTTTTGCAGGTGATATTTACTGACTCCATACTATGTTACTGCAAAACTTGTTCTGTTGTGCACATTCTCCATTTGTCTGGCCAGTGGTTCCCCTTACCCTTATGTGTGTCTCTTTGTCCTTCTGTAGTCTAGTCACAGGCTTTGGCCACAGTGGCTGCTGTTATATACTTGTAATCCTGATGTGAGCGGTGTAAATGCTGTGATATCACACACAGGGTTGTGGACTTCACAACTCTGAATGTATCTATTTAGCAGGTTGCCCATCATTGCACCACTACATTTGCTGTGGTCCTTAGACAGTTTGTGCTGCTATATGGTATTAGGAGGCTACATGTGGGCCTAGTTGTCATACCATCACAGACTGACATCTGGATAGGCCCATATATGACAGACAAAGGCCCACATATGGCAACATGGTGTTCATAATGTTCTGCCGAACATAGATAGTTGGGAAACCAGTTTGGTAATTTCTGGCTTTCTCTTATCGGTATGATGTCTGCTTCCCCACTGTCTGCCATTGCTGTTTTTACATGACCCTTTCTTGTTTTGCAAACAGTTGGCAGGCGAATGCAATGCTAGGACAAGCAGGACAGATATATAAGGCATACCTGTGCTCATTCTGTGACAACCTCTGTCATTCCAGTGGGTATGGCTTTTGGCCAGTGACATGTTGTCAGTGCTGATAGAGAAATGTGGCAGCCTTTCATAACCTGGCAGTACACTGACCTTCAGGAACCTACTGTCCTACTAGACACCATATCTCCTGGCTTTTTGGATCCAGACATCTGGACAAAGCCATAAGTAATTTGGGGACTAAGGCCCAAATTTATGTATAAAGAGACCATTGTTAACCATTGGCCTTATAAACCTAGCAAGTTGATACAATAACAGGTTTTGCACTAGCATGCATTTTCCTAGAGGGTATGAAGTCTGAAACCACAATCTGTCATTATTTTCTGACTTCGGTCTTTTGTGATTTGCCAATGATTTGCCAGGAAACCAAAATTGCTGATATAGAAACCATACATATGATGTAAACCTCTGGACATTCTGCAAAATGCCTGTACAGTTGAGGGGTATATTAGGCACTGTGTAGGTTACTCTGAGCTGTGTACCGTCTATATGTGTGGCCCCCAGTCCCTGACCTGTCCAGCTTTCCTTCAGTAACAGATATCATACCTGGACAGTGTGTACAACTCCTACCATAGCTGTATTTGACATGCAGAATAGTTGTCACTGTTTTTCTTGGAACATAGACCCTGCCCACCACAGTACTGTACCTAGGCCACTAATACACAACAGCCAGGAGTAAGTGCAGGCCACAAACTGACAGTATTGACTACACATATACTTAGCTCATTGACCCCTGCATATTGTGGACATACAACAGGTTATCACGTTAATTAAGACAGCACTGGGAATGTGTCCTTTGCTGTTTATACCCTACAAACATTACTGTTACTGCAGTTCTATAGGAACATGTGTGTGTGTGTGGGGGGGGGGGCACACCTGTCAGCTGTCCACATTTGCACAGACTGTGCTGATATTCCCTTTACATTTTGGTTCCATTTATTATAGTGTTGTGCCTGTCTTGGAGACTACAGGCATATCATTAAAGTCCACAGGTTAGATTGTAATGGCAGACATTTGGGTTTCAGACCTCCCACCCTTCAGAGCCTTACTGCAACTGCAAGACCTGCTGTCATATCACTGTGTAGGTCTGTATGGGCATATTTCCTCAATGTTCCCATCTGTGGGCCTTTGCCAGATATTTGTTTATGTTTTTCTGCGGCTGACTTGCTGGGTGAGGCTGAGGGGTGACCATGGGACCCCCACATTGACATCCATGCACATGACGTATGACTGACCCAGTTATTTGCCCCCCCCCACCTATACTGCAGTGGGATTTGTCACCTTAGGTACTACTGCATAGTGTGGAGAACCTTCATTGGGCTATCATTTCCTGGTGTCCCACATAGCAATCAGTTGTCTACTGCTATCTCAGCAGGCCACCCCTTTCCCTTGCATGCATGCAGCGATAACCATAGAGATGCTACCAGAACATACTACTCCATTCATTTTTTGTCAAGGAGACTGACTTACCTTGTGCCTGCTGCAGTTGTGAGGATGGTGCTTGAGGGCTGCCTATGTGGGATGCACGCAGTACACTGCCTATACATGTTAAGATACAGGTAGTATGATGTGGGTGGCATCCATTTTACTGTGTGTGCAAGTCGGAGAGAGGTGTCAGTCCCTGGGACCCTACAGTGTCAGTGTGTGTGCTATGCATTGCCTCTTTGCAAAAGCCAGGGCATACTGGGCATGCCTCCATCTCTCCACAGGAGCTGGCTCAGGGGATTCCTCCTGCTAGTCCTTCTGTGCCTGTGGGGACCTTGACAATGGTGGGGGGCCGTGTGTCCCTTCCCTGTGATGTTCCTGCTGCAGCTGCTTCTGCAGGATCATATTGTGTAGCATAACATGTACTATGAACATGTGTGCACATGTGGCTGGAGAGTAGTGCTTGACTTCACCAGATATGTCAAGGCAGCAAAACTGTGACTTGAGCATCCCAAACACACACTCTATAATGATCCTGGTTTGTGCATATGCATTATTATGGCATTCTTAAGTGGGTTTGTGTGTATTTCTGATCGGTGTCATCATCCATGGCTCCAGTGCATAGCCAGCATCACCCACCAAATGGCCATACGGGATGTTCCCCCTGGCAAATCCCTGATACAGCTGTGAGGAATGCCATATGAGGGAGTTGTGATAGCTTCCAGGGCTGCCAGCACACACATTAATGATAATGCCCTGGGCATTCCACATGGCCTGGCAGTTGATGGAGTGAAAGCCCTTGAGGTTTAGGTAGACCCTATTTTGCTCACTGGGTGGTACTTTGATGTGGATGTGCATGCAGTCTATGGCACCCAGTAACTCCAGGTAGTCTGCTACATAGTGGAAGAGGTGCATATTGCTCGTCCTCTCCTCACGGGTGCTGGGGAAGTAAATGTGCTCACTGGCATGTGGTAGCATGGCACCCAGGAACTGGTGGAGTACCCTGGATGCAGATGCCTATGAGACCCCCATGACATCCCCAGTAGGTCTTTGGAAAGTACCTGTAGTTAGTATTCTTATGGCTACACATACCTTGGTATCCACTGGGATGGGTTCCCCTCTGTTGGCTCTGGGTCTGAGGTGAGGCCAGAACAGCTCAATAAGTTGCTGAAATATGTCCCTGTCAACCTTGTAGAGCTCTACTGTCTCCAGATCAGGTAGACCCTGGTAGATTACCCTGGGTCTGAACACTCTTCTCCTCAGTCTGGGGTGGTTGTCAGCATTATCCTCCTCACCACCCTCAGCCTCTAGCACATACTGATGTATCAAAGCAACAGCAGCCCCTAACATTTTGTCAGTTAAAATTCCTCCACGTGTGTACTCCACTGGTGGAGAGTTTGTTGGAAAAAAACAGACTGACAGGTGTTTGCATAGTTTATACTGATGTGCTGCAGATGCTGACTGTATGATTGGCTGACTATGATGCATTCCACCTACCAGCTATATTATTTGTACTTGATTGCTTCTATTCTGCTATTTCCTATTGTTTTTTTCCTTCCCATTTCTGCCCCTTTTAAGCCACATGGTGTGCCATGCAAACCCACTGCCCAGCTGTACACATTTCTGCTATTTTGGGTTTTGTTTTCCTTTTTGTTTTGTTTAAGACCCAGTGCATGCCGCAAAAACCCGTTTAGCTAAAGTAAACACTTTTAAGCAGAAATTACCCAACCCTGGATGCAAACATGCTCTTCATTTCATGAAATAAGTAATACAGCCTCAGACACATACCCTTGCTTAGCTGTACTTAGCTAAGCTCAAATGGTAGCCGTGGAGCTTCAATGTGTTTACAACAAGCATGACACACCCCCTTTTCATGTCAGCTGCTTCTCTTGCCTACACCACTGCCTCATAGCTTCTACATGGTTAGGTGCATGCAGACAATGGTCTCTCATTTTGCTAGTCAGTAAAATTTGTTCATTTGCATATCCCAATAACTTAGTTCCTTGTTACACCACTACACCATAGCCTTTCTCCTCAGCAACCAGTGTTATCTGTTATTGTTTTGATTCTGCATGCTGTACACTATAATGGCAAAATACAGATTTCACCTAAAATTGTCTTTTCACATTTTTTTTATTTTCAGCACAATCTCATTTGCATGCTGTTACACTATGCTTAAACTGCCAAAATTGGCCAAAAGAATTTAGATTTTTATAATTTTGCAGCACTTTTCCATGCCAATTGCCATATTTTTGGCCATTGGTATGCCTAATGGTTATAATACATGCTTTACTTTGAGTTGTCACTTTCCAGTTTTGATTTTTGCAGATATGTACATAGTCAGTAACCAAATACATTTCTGCAATGGACACTGTTCTGGCACAGATGCCTGCCTGCATACTGAATCACTAATTCACCTCATTGGCATGGTTTTCAACAGCAAATTAGGCAATTAGCATTATTCCGTGGAGTCTGTGCCAGAACAGTGCTAGCAGGCTCGTGCATGCCCCCAGCCTTGCTTACTGAATTGCTTGGTGGCCATATTTCATGCAGAAGCTGCTGCACTATTCTGGCATGGAGAAATCCCTTTATTGAATCCAAGGGATAGTCATACTGGAGAATTATAAAAAAGAGGAAGAATCTATATATCTCCTGATTTCTTCAGATTCAAACAAGTGAAAGGTTTACAACAAGAGGAAGGAAGTCTTAAGATGACATCTCTGCTTAATTTACACATTTTTTTTTAAAGTTTACTTACACCTTTGACATGAATAAAATTAATTATCTTGATGTTACTCTTAGTAAGGATAAGGTGCAAATGAGATGCCTAACATATTCCACAAGGAGTCTTATTCTAACTCATTTTTGCATTATTACCATTGTCACCCACTTTCCAAAAAAAGAAGTGTAGTTAAAGGGCAGATGGTACATTTTTTGAGATTAGTTTCTAACAACCAAACATTTGTTGGAGAGTTAGATAAACTGATTAATATATTTAAAGAAATATGCTGTCCTGGCCCCCTTTTAATACAAATGAAGGATGAAATTGTCAGGGGTGAATTAATAAGTATGCCCCTATTCTTGGTGGGAACAAGCCATAAGTTTTTAGAACTGTTGTGAATGTGATGTTAGTCAAAATGTCTGAAAAGCATTAAGAAGGGGTTATGGTTGTGCCATATGATATAGACGCTTTAATGGTGGTTAACATACTTAAAATGGCATGGAGTATAATATTCCCCATTAAACTCAGGACATCATGTGATTTGCCACTGGTTACATATAGTAAGGGCAAGAATATAAAACATTATTTGGAAAGTAGTCATGTTAGCTTATTTAAATTTGTTAGGTCAAAAATGGGAAAATGTGGGTGCTGTAAATATTGTAAGTTTATTGATGACAGATCCTACGTCAGTTTAGAATGTTACAATATGATTTTAGGGTGTCCTGGAAGGTGCATCTGTAATTCCACAAGGGTGGTGTATTTAGCCACTTGTATCTCATGTCCAGACTTTTATATTGAGAAAACCAATAGGAAATTATAGGAGACAATTTACAAGCACATGTATGATATTAAGAAGGGGAAACATAGTAATGCTCTTTATAAGTATTCATTGAAATTCCCTAAGTTTGGACGATTCATCTTTTTGTTATTGATTAGATTGTCAGTAAAGAGAGAGGTGGGGATTCTGAAAATTTACTTGAGCAAAAAAAATTGATGTGGCAACTACATCTTAAAACTTGCAGTGAGACAGGCAGTAGTAATTTCATTTCATTTGTTAGTATTCCTAATGATGGGACCATGAAATGTATATCAATATTTATTTGCGTAATATATTATGAATGCTCTGATAATGTATTTTATATTGCACTATACATGTAATTCATTGTTTTAAATAGCTTTATAACATAAGTCTCCTCAATGGGAGATGGCATTGCATTTAAAGTATTTTGATTCATTAGATTGTTTTGATAATTAGCATGGTTGATTGACTGTTTTACGTGATTGGTTAATATTTAAGTATAGGGTTTGGTTGTTGTATGAATTCTGAGGAAGTTCCTGGTTTATGTCTTGGGCCAAAAGCACTTAGTTTTGTGAAATAAATCATCACTCATGCTATGCTGTTCAGGCTTTGCTGCATTTTTTATTTTACTGTTGAACTTTTCAATGTTTTGCATTTGAGCAATGTGAATGAAAGATGCCTAGACTGCTCCAACAGTAGTATAAATAATTGTTATTATTAAAAAAAAAGAATTTACAGTCATAATTAGATGTGCTACCAATACATGTATGAATTGCAGAAGAAGTAATTTCTGGGCACATTGCAAGTGCAGTGTAGACCACTTTTGGCTAACATCAAAGAATGAAACAGTAGTAATTTCATGAACTTTAATCATACTTTAACTTAGGAATGAGGTCCATTCCTATCATGGTGTTAGAAACCCAAAAGACTTGTAGAAATTAATAAGAAGCAGTTCAAACAGAAAAAGGAGAAGCATAATGATTTATAATTGGTTAAGTGATATGATAAGGGCTACATACTTTTCCCATGTCTGTTTAATTTATATGGAGGACAAATTATCAGAAATACACAACTATATGAAGAAATTCAAGGTGCATAAACTGCTGTAAGAACTGCAAACAATCTTTACTATTCTAATGATACCATATTACTGGCTGAAAGTGAAGACAGTCTGAAATATCAGCATACCAGTGTTGAATATCATAGCATTAAATAAGTTTTCACCCTAGCATTAAGAAAACAAACATTCAGATAAATGAAAGAAATGTAATAAATGTATTCTATATACAGAAATAAAATAGTAGCAGTATAGTCAGGCTGCTTGCCTCAATAATCAATAATGGTATAATGAAATGCTCTTGAAAGAATCACCATGAAGACTCTAGATAACATCTCAAATGAAGAAAAGTATCTTTGTGTATGAAGGTTCAGTTTACCCAAGTTATAGTATTTTTAATAAAATCACACAGATGGGAAAGTTAGACAGGAAGAAACATGATATGAAGAAAATCGATGCCTTTGAATTATGATGTCAGAGAAGAATACTACATACACTGCCCTATATTACATGGCTATTCAAATTACTTAATAATATCTAACTACTATAAAAATAAAACTTAAGTTCACCAACATCTCTCTCTTTAGTACCCCAGTTTTAAAGAATAAAGAACAATAACATAAAGGAGAGTGCAAATAAACAATACAAATAAAAGTTAGAATATGCATAAAATAAAAAAAAACTAAAACTATTACAAAACTTTTTTTCCAAGCACATTCATTATTATGACCAAATGCTTTTTTTTTAATATTGAACTTTAAATTAAGTAAAGTTTGTTCGTATTGCAAAGAGTCTTTAATATATTTTATGTTCTTTTTCTAGAACAAGTATTCATTCAAATCCCACAGCTTATTACAATATATAATCAATGCCACAAACTTCTATAAATAAATAAATAAGTAAATAATTAAGTCACTGGGTTATCTTTCTTACTTATCATGATGCCTCTATTGTGTCCTTATAGCCTGATTTAAAAAGAAAAAAAATATAGTAATATATAAAATGCTACAAGGACATTTAATGACATTAAACATTTTCCCACTTAAGTGGGAAAGCAAACACTTATTAGCATGTTTTAGACATTAATCTGTGTAAATTCTACAATTATACCCAAAGGGTATTTTTTTAGAGTATAACTTTTCCAATATGTTAAAAAATTGAATTTTGTGGCATTTTTCAGTACAACCAACATGGCAAAATGTTACTGTGTGAAGGCAATTTTCTCAATAAAGAATACTTATTTTCTTGTTTCTCTAATTTAAATAATGCTGACTGCCTAGAAAAGACAAATCAATCTGTATTGAAGGCGATAAAAATGTAAATATTCCATGGAAGCTCACATAACTCAACTTCTACAATCATACTTTATACTTGTTATGTGTAGAAAAAGAACATTAAAAATACATTATGCAATGCAAGGTTGAGGTTGAACATAAAGGAGGAAGAGTTGCAATGTGATGAACTTATGCATTAGCTACTTCAATGGATGCCACTATCAGCGATTAGTCATCTGACTGAAGACAGTTCAGGGCAACTATACATATAGACAATAAGAGTCAAAATTGACTCATTGGCACATAATAGCAAAAACAAAACTAGCTCTTGTAATGTCTCACGTGCCCTTATCATTACAATTTCCTTATAAATTCATGCATTTTTAATAAATCAAATGTGTATTGTAGTGAAATTGATTGTCATTTAGACTACTTATAGCAATATTTTTGCAAGTTTCTTTCTAGTGCTGCATTAGGTTACTCTTGTATTTGACAGATTTATATAAATATATAAATATAATGGTGCTTCCTCTTGTGCTGCATACTGACGATATCCTCTGTAATGCCTAATCCTGTAAGTACATAATGTGCTCTGCATGTTGTTATATTCCCAAGTGATGACTGGAATTGTTCCCAGTATGTGCCAGTTCATTATTCCAGTTAATCACCATTAATAAAAACTGAATACAAAATCAACATTTCCAAAACAGGATACCTGCATAACCACATCCAGTAATATAGTCAATAGTGAAAGGAAGACATGAGAAAATATGCTGACACTAGAAAAAGTATATAATGATTTACTTATCTTTTGTAGAGGTCAAACTATGTTGATGAAATGTGAGAAAAAGCATGATTATGATTCCTTGTGGGAAAAAAGCATAATTACGATATTCTTCATTATGCATCCAGGCAGCATACTTGAGGCAAAAGGGAACACGTTTATAGTAGGAAATGGAAACTCCTTCTATCACAAGGAATAGTTGTTTTCTGAAACACTGGCATGATAGAAGGAAATGGAAGAGAAATATTTATGATTGAGATATTGCACCCAAATAGTGACAGTGAAAGATTGCTTGGAATTTATATATTTGCACCCAGAAGGACATAGAAAGCTGAAAGAAAACTTTGTGTTTAGGATATAATGCTGTGCTCATGTGCTACATAACAAAATATTTTTCTTTTAGAGGATGTGTGACCTTACTGCATAAGCATAAATCTAATTTTAATAATTTGATTTTCATTGCAATGTCATGTTTCTTTGTATGAATAATAGGTTATGAACTTTCAACGTAAAAACATTTCCAGTTATTATACTGCATGCATGTGTATACTCTTGGAGGATATAGAATGCACTTCAGATGTATTCTTACTTACCTCACTGCAGCAAGGCTACTGACTATATACATGAATATAATGCCATTGTATAGTAAAGTGTGTCATTCTAACTCTTTTGAAAATTATTAGGGGAGTAAAAGCAGTAGTAAGCTGCAGTCATGCTAAACAGAATGAATTTCATAGTAAGTCAATAATGGGAAATAAATCTGAGTCTCCCATATAAGAAATATGTGATACAGTTTAATAAGGATTATTTTACATACTTCACTATCAACTTTAAATTCTTTTAAATAACAGGATAATAATTAAATGATATGGTTAAAAAAATATCTGTTGGTCTAAAGCTGGGACCAGAATATTTAGAAGACATGATCCTTTGGTCAGGCAAGTATCTGTGGATGTAGAATAAAGGAATCACATCCTTGATTTATAATTGTATTCTACCAGTGAAAAAATGTATTGACACTTCTTGACTAGTAGAGAATGTGGGCATGGAGCATACATTTGTAAAGAATGGCTTAAGAATAAAATCACAGAAAAGGATGAATTAAAAGGAAAATCTCAAAAAAATATATATAATTTTGTGAACTATACATGATCCAAAGGATACATTTTATGGGATTATAGGAGCTTTTGCCTGTATGTGCTAAAAAGCTAACTAGAGCAGCTAACATATTTTTGTGGTACATAGAAATTCATGAAAATTCATTTCAGTTGCAATGTACATCTCATGGCCTTTAGATCACAATAAAGTATATCTGTTTAATATTCATCAAGCCTTCTAAAATGTCATGATGTTAGAATATGAAATATCTGTTGCAACAGAATAATTATTTCTGCAGAATAAGGCATTTCTGTTTTATTATGAAGGAGGTATTCACAGTAAAAGTATGATTCAGCTATAACCACATACAATACTAGTGTTGCACAATGGTAATCTGACTGAAACACCAAAACTGTGTATATATTAATTTGATGTATTCCTCATTGCAAGTTGATTAGCTGATTAAGCATGGATATATTCAACATGCAGCTTTCATATACGTTGCTGAGAAGGCAGCTAAAATTGTATTTAACTATTTGTTTCATTTTCTAATGAGGAAAATTCAATAATTCTTGTAAAATACCTAAGATGGCAGTGCCATGATGCCAGCAGCCTCTCCAGCTCCCATTGTGCACTTACTTTTTTGTGTGATACTTACCTGCTTTGTTGAGTTGTGGGTCAGTCATATGGTTGGGTGTGTGTCCAGTGCCAGTGGTTGTGTTTGTCATATTTGTCGCATCCTGATGTTTTGGTTTTCCTTGGAACATTAAGCGGGGCCTTCAGTGCGAGTTAGCACGTTGGTGGCAGAAGCAGATGCAGAGTTTGCCTGCGCGAGTTTTGAGATTGGATTGTGTCTTGTTGGGTCAGAAGATCTGAGGAAGTTATGGACGATGTTTGAAGCTGTGGCAGTGATAGAGTGGTTGGTGACTTGAGGATGAGGACGGGATCATAGTATGGATGTGACCATTGGGGCCTGCGGTTGGCTGCAAAAGTACATTTATGGAGTGCTTTTTTTAAATTGCTGGTTTCTGTGTGGTGCTGAGCGGAATGTGGGGATGTGGCAGCTGATATTTTTGTGCCTGAAGTTGGACGAAAACTGGAATGTATTGGTGCTAGGGTTTAATTGCAGTGGTTGTAGTTTTGGCACCATCGGCTGGCTCGTGCTGTGGTTTTTATGTTTATTTATTTTTTCTTGTTAATGTGTAATGTTTTGTTTTTATATGTAATGTTGTTGGTTAATCCTGAGCTTGGAGGAACGAAATTTCATTCAGCTGTGCACTTGTGGGTGCATACGGTTGAATGACAATAAAGTGAATCTTGAATCTTGAAACCCAGAAACAGTTTGCTATTTAATAAACATTTATGCTTCATAACAGCACAGGTTCCTGCAGTGACAAAATATGCATCTGTTATTGATCTGAAAATTTAGCCAAAGGCTATAAATAATATGTGCATACGTCTCTATGAAGAGATAGAAGACATTGTAGCATAAAAATGATGGAAAAAAAGGCAAGCTTTTAGGAGAAACAGACCGGACCTTATGCAGATCTGTGGATATGCACATTTCAAGTGTAAACAATTTATGAAAAATGAAATATGAATCATTTGAGCCAAAAATGAGAAATAAAGGTAGGATATGTTATGAAAGTAATAGACATAAAACATTAAACTCTGATGCAATGTGATGTAAGAAAGAAAGGATCAAAGGTAAACGTTCTGACATCATTTTACATGAAGCTGGCAGGAATTGCAGCTATAAGGCTAATGCTATGACTTATCCTTACCTGCAGAATATGTGTTATAAAAGAAAACTTCTAAGAGGTGGAAATAAAAACAACATAGCTGTGTTCAAAAGTCTGTTCAAGTTGTAGAAAAGAAATATGAAAATTAATAGTTTCGACTACAGAAGTGAAGAAATTTAAAAATGCAAAAAACATTTTTTTCACTTTACAATGAGTTTTCTGCTTTCACTGAGGGTTCAATGTAATGTTTTATGTATTTAAAGAATGACATGCTTGTACTATAGAGGTTGAAAAGAGCTTGATACAAATCTAAAACTGCATCAGAGACAGAGAGAAGTGTTTAAGCAAATCTCATGGAAAAATAATGAGAATTAATACAGAGCAGGTGAAATTTAAATATGATACAGAGATAGAGAGCAATATCTTGTCATAAAATTACTTTATTTTGGAATTATAAAATACTCGAGAAAGTTGTGCATATATTGTTAACCTTCACTGACCATTTAGTGGCACCATTAGGTAAGAAGCTGATGAAAAGATGATATAACAATAAAATGTTAATTTTCTTTATCAAAAAGATGCATTTAAAGAAATTAATTCTAATAGCATGTAGTTTGGGAGAAGCTTAGAATGCTAAAATGATCTGACTGTGTAAAAACAATGCAGGCACAGATAATCACTCACAGACTCACTAAGGCAGATCAAATGTTGTGTAAATCATTAGCAATAATATGTTGCATGAATATGCTGAATTGTTTACCAGCTTCAGAAGTTTACCAGGAATCATATACAAATACAACATGGTGTTATATATGTGGCAAGTGCTGCTTGTGTATATAAGGTGGTTGATATTGTAAAGAAAGCGAAGATTTGAACTTCTATTGATATATAAAATCTGTATAAATGACTGAATATTGCCAGATAATTGTGTTAAAGTAGCAACGAGGATACCAAATGCTGATTTGTTGGTTGTTTATTTGTTTTTCAGTATCTGATGCACACTAAAAATCTTGGCAAATAAAATTAGATGAAGAAAGCCTCAGATGATGTGCATTTAATACAGCACTAGGAAGAAGATATGTAGCATAATTTCATAGGAAGAAATGTAAAATCAGTGTAATACACGCCTCATATTTTAATGTTGGGCGTGACCAAAACCTGATAAATGAATAATATGATAATTTCTCCAGTGGAATGGTAGAAAACAGGCATGTATTTAAAGGAGTCCCAGAAATGATGCAGTATCTTGTAAAGCTTGCTCTGAATATGCTAGTTGAAAACTATGACTTTAAGGAAGATTTTGAAGCAAGGTACAGTCTAGAAATGAATGTTATGAGTTTTGAAATATTCAAGATAATAATTACAGATGCTTTGACATTAAACTACTTTGGTCTGAACAAGCCAGTTGTGTTACAAGTGAGTGCCAGCCATAGAATAGTCTAGTTGCTTATGGGTCAAGACCATATACAGATGACCAGAAGGGGTCAATGCCTAATCTATGAAACTAACTTTCACTGGAAAATATTTTGACAAAAGTATACATAAGATCTCTAAGATAATGATGAATATAGACTTATTTTTGTATGGTCATGCAGTGTGTTTAAGCCTCTTTAAATGGATTTGTATACGACTATGTCTATTTTGCAACCTAAAACAAGTTAATTTTGATAATGGTAGACATCATTGATTATGTAATTGAACATGCTGTGCATTCAGGAGCTCATTCTAATAAGTCAAAGAAATGAGCATCAGCTTAATTCTGTCTAGTAAAACAGATGTTGAAATATTAAGGAATAGTACATAATTCTTTATAGTTACATCTACTTGTCAAAAGAGTGATGGACTGAGTACTTTAGATACTCCTCTCTATTTAAAGTACTGACAGCACTTTGGTGTTTGATAGAAGTTTTACCGTCCCTCATGGTATATGACTTTAGATAGCTCATACGTAGGCTGGGCTCAATTTGTTTACAATGCCTTGCTTTTACTGCTTGTAGAAAGACAATGTTCTCCCTTACTTCTTATAATACTTAGCTACTGGATACTTTAAAACAGTACCTTTATGATAATAAATATTGGTGTGTGTGTTCATCAGAAAGCATCAAGACTCACTCATATTAATTACATGGGAGGATCTACTGAGGAAGAGAAATGACAAGAGAAATTATACAAAATAGAATGTTAAAGTTAAGAACAAATAAGCTGAAAGAATGCAGCCAATAACAGTAACCACTAACTTAAATGGACTTGATACCTGGAAGGGAACATGAACTTTAAATGACTTACATTCCGTGAAGAATTTCATCTTCATTAATGTGGCTCCAAGGAATAAACTTAAAAAGAGCACAGGCTTTACAAATCTATTCTGAGACATAAGAGTATGCCTGCCATTTATGAAGTAAGTCCTACTAGTTGTTATATTTATTTATGAACTGTTAAGTTACAAGAAAAGATTCTGTGAATGAAGTCAAAATATGCAGTGACATTAAAAAGAGTTTAGCAGGAACATCAGAACTGTTGGCTCAGCTTTATTTAATACCAAACATTTTTATAGCTTAAGGTATTTGTACTGCAAGACTATACAAAGCTAATGAAATATGTATGCTGTTGTAACAAGATAAAAAAGATTTCATATGAAACAGCAGATGGTTGACATGTTCTGAATTATGCTAACATAGCTGCGGTCTTAGCAAGGTGGAATAACTGTAAAATGAACTTTACCTGTGAAATCTGAGATATATCTATTTCCAGCATTCTTCAGATCTTCACATGAGTTAGCTAAATATAGCTGAAGTAAAACCAGTATGTTATAGCTTCTGCCTTGGTAAATTTACATCACCATTCCCCAACTACAGGAAAGTTTCATGAAAGAATGCAAATTTGTGAGCTCCGTAAATAAGTAAGTCTAAAATATGTTAGTTTTTCAAAAGTGTATGCCTGAACATCTAAATGAAATGCTTTTTTAATATATACAATGACAAACTGAATTCCACAAAATGCCCCAAGTAGGTGCCAGTGTAGTAAAATTTCTTAGAAGAGGGTGGGGTTATGTGAATATGAATGGTTGTACTATATACTGCCATCTAATGTCTAATAAAATGCATTACTACACATGACAGTGAAAGAATACTACTGAATCCATAACACATTGAAAACACAGGTAAACACAAAATCAACACTTTTACAGGGCAAGATTCCCAAGATGTTTGTACCCCCAACATGCTCAAAGCACTAACTATACTAGGCCTGAAAGAGCATGACAATGGAGGTAAGGAGGAATTTCTTTACTGTGATTGTTTGATAATCTCATTTTTTTTAACATAGACAATTTTTGATAAAGCAAGGGATGGAAATAAATATACCACTGATTCTCATTATGTTACAATCAGCAATCTGAATAACTCCTCAAAACAACAGATATGTTCAGGCAGAAGTGAAACTTATAACAATAGTGCATGCATGTGAGAAATTCCACAATTATGTTTCTGGTTAGTAAGTTTATATGAAATCAGTCGACAGACACATGCAAAGCACATCCAAATCATCAGTTTATAAGGTATATTGGAAATTACAATGGATCCACAGAAGCAGAGAAGTAGGATATTAAAGTGATATGTTGAGCTGGCATTAAACTACACTTACCAGATAAACTGGTCAATAACTATTTACCAGATAAAAAGAAGAACTGCTAGAGGATAAACGAGATTCCTTGGATAATTCAAAATGCACCAGTCATAGAAGGGAAAGTAAAAGAGTTTAGGGGTATAGTGATATAGATGCAAAGAAATTGCATAACTGAAAGGCTCTGCAGTGACAAATCATACATAAGGAATACAATTCAACCATACTTTTCCTTAGGCTTAATGTTTAAAAGTGCCAAAATAAAATTTTCCAGTAAAAATAAAACTCTGAAGGCTTAATGTTTGAAGGTGACAATATAATACTCCCCAATAAATCTTTAAAGAGAAGTGATACAATAATATATGTCTCATATCTTGGAATACTAAAGTATAAAGGAATAGTTATATATAGAATATTTTGGTCAATGATATAATCCGAGACAGAACAAGTAGTACAAGATTATGGGAAGAATTTAATAAAGCCTACATGGAATTTTTTTCTATGTAGGCATCATGGCATACTGATTACATGAAAGTAATCAGGTTTGCAATCCAGTAAACAGGGCTGGGCAGGGTGCACTCACGAGCCAACACAGAAGTATCCGTGGCATTCAGATCACCTTATAAACAGGTGAGTTGTATGCAAATGAGGGAAGTAGAGCAATCCAGCAAGCAGATAGGCAGACATGCAGACCCCGTGTTGGTGTACACAGTGTACAAGGAAAAATTTCATGTACAGGATGTTAAACAGACAACAGGGGCTGCAAAGGTGTAGTTTGATGGACAGAAATAGCATAGCAGACACAGATATGAGCAAAATTATCCACCATGTGTCCAAAACCGTATGGGAAGTAATTTAAAATAATTTTATTTATTTTTTAATGAAGTGGGTATGTTTGCGAGGCATGCTGTAGTGCACACACATGCTTCTATGAAGCAAAAAAATAAAAAAAGGAGTGTAAAAACCAAAGTTATTAGTATGTGACAGTAATGTATTATAGGGCCCTCCATGGAGTATCTACAATGGTGGAATGGTGCTGTTGCTAGGGAGGCAGGTCCTGGAACTGTAGTTTCCAGGTTATGTGCATGGATCCCAGTGCAGATGAGGTAAGGTTACTGAATAGCACAAATGGGTATCCGTGTCCACAGATCCCATTCATATAGGCACAGAAATGTGTTTGTGTCCAGTGAAGATGTATCTGACATCAAGGGGTGGTGTGTCTGAGGACTTGTAAGCTCATTGAAGCTTAGCAACAGCTGTTTGCACAGCACAGCAGTCTGCTGAGCAGGGTGGGTATGTACAGTTTCTACTAAGCTTTGTTTACCTTCGGGACATGTGTATCAGTGTGTTTCCTGTGTTTGTGCGGTATGCCAGCATGCTGAGCATGACCTTTCATGGGGGTGTGTGCAGTGACTGTTGAGCATTGTTTCTCTTCGCATCCCGTGTTTGCGTGGCACACCGCAGTGCTGAGCGAGGAAAACTGTCCAAAATAATGTGTCTGAGAAAGCCAATGGTACATAATTACTGATGACCCCTGCTTCACTTAAACTAGAGCCATTAACCATCCATAATGATACACTTGGCTGGTGGAATACATCATAGATAGCCAATCACAAAGGCTGCACCTACAGCAGAGCACTATAAAGGTTGCATACACCCTACAATTTGATTTCACCCCCATATGCTGCACCAGTGGAGTACAGACTTGGGAATTTTAACTGAAGGAATGCTAGGGGCTGCTACATCTGTATGTGCTAGATGCTGAAGTCAATGCTGCTGCTGCTGCTGACAATAGGCCTAGACAGAGAAGGAGGAAAGTGTTCAGGCCCAGGGAAAATGTCCAGGAGCTACAGAAGCTGGAGACTGTAGAGACCTACAAGGTAGACAGGGAGATCTCTGCCGCCCTCAACTCAGACCCAGAGCCAACAGAGGGGAACCCATCCCAGTGGAAACAAAGGTATGTAGAGCTCTTAGGATACTAGCTTCAGGTACATTCCAAAGACCAACTGGGGACATGATGGGTTCTTGCAGGCATCAACATCCAGGGTACTCCACCAGTTACTGGATGCCATGCTAACACATGCCAGTGAGGACATTTATTTTCCCCACACCCCTGAGGAGAGGGCTAGCAGTATGCAACACTTCTACTGTTCAGCATACTACACTGAGGTACTGGGTGCCATAGTCTGCACGCAAGTACACATTAAGGCACCACCCAGTGAGGAGGGTAAAATCTACTTTAACAGCAAGGGATATCACTCTATCAACTGTCAGGTCATGTGCAATGCCCAGGGCATTATCATGAATGTGTTTGCTGGCAGCCCTGGCAGCTATCACAACTCCCCTATCTGGCATGCATCACAGCTGTACCAGATTTTTGCTAGGAGGAACATCCCACACAGCCATTTACTGGAAGATGCTGGCTATGCACTGGAAAAGTGAATGATGACACCCATCAGAAATGCACACACACCCATGAAAGAACACCATAATGAGGCAAACGCACTAACTAGGAACATCATAGAGCATGTGTTTGAGCTGCTGAACACACGATTCTGGTGCCTTGATATATCTAGTGGAGCCCTGCAGTACTCTCCAGCCACATGTACACAGATGTTTACTGTATGTGCCATGCTACACAATATGATCCCGCTGAAACAGCTGCAGCATGATCAGCAATGGGAAGGGAAACACAGCTCCTCACAAGTGTCTAGGTCCCGACAGCCACACCCACAGGGGGATTCAGAGGAGGAACCCCCCTGAGGATGTCGCAGATGTGGGCATGCCCAGTATGCCCTGCTCTTGGTCAAGAGACAATGCATTGCACATGCACTGATAACCTAGGACCCTAGGGACTGACACCTTACTCCAACTCAAACATATAGTAAAAATGATGCCAGGAACCCACGGAACCTGTACTTAACCATGTGTTGGCTGTGTACTGCATGGAACAGACAGAGACAGCACTGAACTACAGTTCTGGCAACTGCTGCATTCACAAGGTATGTCACTCACCTACACATCGCTTATATGGAGTACTGTAATATGCTATCATATGTATGGACCTGCTGCATATATACAAGGGAATAGAGTGGGCTATTTGGAGAGATGTAACATCCACATGGGACTACAAATACCCAGTCTAATAGTATGTCTCCCATAATATTTACTAGGTCTCGTGGTTGGAATATTCACTACAGTAGTCAAGTGAGATGTTAAACAGAGGAGTCGCATGATATATGTACTACTGTCTATGCTAACAGATCATGTGCTGTTCTTTCCTCACCCCCAACACATCAGTGTTCCCATACAACTGCTGTAACAGTAAGTCTGCAGTGATATATCAACAGACCAGCCATTTCCAGGGCTGTGACATATTACCTGGTCACACACTGAATGTGTCACGTAATGCAGGGGTGACAATGTAGGTCTGTATGCTGTAGATTGTGTGAGGAATGAACCTCACTGTCTGGTGGCTGGTCTAGGTCACTGGGCTAGGGATGGTAGCCTGGGTGATTGTGTTTATGGCTTGAATCTGGCAGAATCAACATCTTTTGCATGTCAGATACTCATATGGTAGTACTCCCACAGACTGTCATACTCCTCAATTTGTTACTGTAAGAAAGCTGGACAAAGTAAGAGAGAATGGGGGGACAAAGCGCCAAAACTACAGACAGACATTACACATGCTCTGATGAACTTAGAAGGTGACTAGTATAACAGCAGGATGCAATAGAACAGAATAGCTTCAGGATGTAAAGGCCGTTACTTAAATGTGTTAGTAGTTAGTACAATTCAGTGACTGCATTATACAATATTATACTGGAATACCACAAATGTATGAGGAACAGACCAGACATATGGGGCAATATGCCGGACATTCTGCAAAAACATGTACAGTCAGAGGTATGCAGACTGTCACCCTGAGTGTTGTGTTACATTATGTACCCCAGTCACATATTAAGTACAGCACACAGCCAGGGAATGCCTTGGACAGTTTCAGGGAAGTGCTGTGCAGCTAATGTCTGCAGCACACAAAATCCTGATCAGGAGCACAGGTAGCTGAGGGCAGGATTCTTCTTGTAAGTACTGACAGTACCACTGGGCATACTCCTACACTTAGCTAACTTGAACGCAAATCTGTTGCCTCTTCCTCACAAAGACCTGCTATGTGGAAATACATCTGTACATACAGAGAGCTACATACATATACATATCTGTCTGTCCCTATACACCATAATTAGTGTATCTATCAGTATGTATCACATAGGTTCATGGGTTCATAGGTAGGTACTAGGCTATTGGCCCTAGGGCCTATATAAGCCTAGCCAAAAGGTGCCCTGGCTTTTGCCACCCAAGAAAATTTTTTTCCTGTGCCACTGTTGAGCAGAGCCACAGGATGAATTTCCTATCTCCCATCCAATCATCAGTATTTTTCTTGAAGAGTGCTAATGAGGAGCTTTGTTTGATATAGATAGCTAGTTTGTTCCAGAGTATGGGAAGTCTCTGGGACAGGAATCTATCCCTCCAGCATGTTCTGTTTATTGTGATGACAAGGTTTAGGTCCCTAGAGAATGTAGCTTGGAGAGATTGGGATTTCTTTAAGTGGACCATGTCCAAAAGCTCTGGGTTTGACATAGCTTTGCGTGTTAGGCAGGTTGGAGTAAAGCTGCATTTTTTTGAGACAGTCTGCATAGGTCATCTGTCTGAGGCTGGTAATCCTCTTTGTGAGGTATTTCTGTGGCCTTTCCAGTTGTTGTAGATGTCTTGTGAGGTACATACCAAAAGGGGAATTGTACTCTATAATGGGTCTAATGAGTGACGAGTAGAGGGGAACAATGACCTCTTTTTTCCTGGATGAGAAACCTGTTGTGATGAAGTGCCACATAGAAGGATTTCCTGACTACTGTGGTGATGTGTTTATCAAAGGAGAGACTACTGTCCACCTGTGTCCCAAGGTCTCTTATCACACTTTCGGTGTTAAGTAGACTACCGCCTATGTGGTAGTTCATGGGTACAGAGTTTTTACCAAAAGGGATGACAATGCACTTTTTGGCATTGAGGTTGAGGCCATGGCTTTGACACCAGGCATCTGTCTCAGCGAGGCACTTTTGTAGGATGGCCACATCTTTTGGAGTTTTGATTATGGCTCCTAGTTTGCAGTCATCTGTGAACCTCATTAGCCAAAGAACTTCTGTGTTAGCCTGCACTTCAGAGAAGTAGATTCTAAACAGAAGAGGACCCAGGACTGAACCCTGTGGTTCTCCACTTGTCACTGGTCTGACGTTGGAATCGGAGTCTGCTACTTTCACAGTGTGGGTTCTGTCAGTGAGCCAGTTGGCAACCCACCTTGTGACATAGGGATTTATACCCAGTTTAGTGAGTTTATCTATAATTCCAGAGTGGGGGATGGTGTCAAAAGCCTTGGCAAGATCTAGATAGGCTGTGTGAACCACCTTACCCCCATGTAAAGCTTTGGTGACTGCTTCAAAGAAGTCAATCAGGTTTAGGAGACATGATCTGACTTTTACAAACCCGAACTGGGTGGGGTCCTGAGTTTGGAGATTACCAATTTCATTGTTTATAAGTTCCATGATGATACGTTCCATAGCCTTGCAGACCAGGCTTTTCAGGCTAATGGGGTGGTAGTTTCTGGGGTCCGTGGTGGCTCCCCCCTTTAAGGAGTGGGATAACCATCACTGTGCACCATTCAGTGGTCACATAGCCTGAGGTGAGGCTATGATTGAAAATGGTACTTAGGTGGGGTGCCAGATCGTTCTATAGTTCATGTAGAACACAGCCTGGAATGTTGTCAGGTCCCTTGGATGCTGTGTTCTTGGCTTTACCTGTGAAGCCGTGATTACAGGAACTTTGCATTCTTCCGGTATAGAGATGGGCCCTTTAGGGGGATGAGAGGGTGGTAAAGTTAGCACTAAACCTATCTGCCAGGATGTTGGCAATATCAGTTGGTTCTGTATATTTAGTGCCATTGTGCTGGAACTCAGAGCAGATCTGAGTGTTGCCATTGAGATTCTTGACATAGCTATAGAATGCTTTGTGGTTGTCTTTAGAGTCAGTGGTGATTTTGTTTTCATAACTAGCTTTGGAGGATTTTATGAGGGATCTTAGCTTCTTACTGAAGCTGACCAGGGAGTTTCTCCAATCATGGGATTTTGCTCTTTTTTGCAACAGTTTCTTTCTTCTTTTGTAGAGTTTGTTTATGGCAGGGGACCACCAGATTGGCTTCCTTTTTTGGAGGATAGCATCTTGGTTCTGTTAGGGATTGCACAATCCTTGCACTCATGTAAGTGCTTATAAAGTGCATTTGTGTAGGATTCAGCAGTCATGCCTCTATTGTCCATCATCATGGGTGTCATGAAGTTTGCCACTTCTGTCTTAAGAAGCGTGAAGTTGGCTGTGGAGAAATTTTTTACGGTGGTTTCCCTAATGGGGGGTGGGGGAGGGATGTGGATGTCTAGGGTGATTAGCTTGTGGTTGGATCTGACCAACGAGGAATTGACCAATGGTGTGGAGCACTGGTTTCCCATGTTGGTAATAACCAGGTCAAGGATATTGCTGCCCCTGGTGGGGATGTGGATAAGTTGATCCAAGTCATTGGAATTTATGAATTTCAAAAAACGTTGAGCACAAGAGTTGGTACATGAGTAGTTTTCCCAGTTAATGGTGGGGTAGTTGAAATCGCCCATTATTAGGGTATTAGGTTGTACCCTAATATTTTCCAGTGAATCAAGAAATGAGGAGTGGGAATCCTGGGGCATTGTGGGGGATCTATAGCAAGCTACAATTTGGATTGCGGTCTTGCCCAGAGTTAGTTGCATTTGGATAATCCTGGATGCATTATGCTGAGCAACTAGCCTGGAGGTGTGGATATCCGTAATGAATATGGACACGCCTCCACCTTTAGTGTTTTGGTCCAGGTTAGGTGGCCAAAAGGTGTGGTATGAATTATAGCCTGGTAATGCAGGGGTGCTCTCTGGAACCTTGAACCAGGTCTCTGTCACTGCATAGATGTTGATGTTCTCCATTTTAAGGAGTTCCTCGAGTGAGTGCATTTTGAAGTTTAGACTTCTAGCATTGAGTAGCAATACACACAGATTCTGCTTGCTTGTACTTGTTACAGTGGTGAATTTGTCATTTGAACCTTGCCTAAAAAAGGCACAATAGGGGTGGCTAGAGCCTTAGCCAGTATCCAGAATCCCAGAGGTGACAGGTGCAGGCCATCTCTGACAAAGCATCGTGGTTTGTCTATCATGTCATCCTAGGCAGACAGATACTGGATCCTCTTAGAATGACACCAGAAGCTTAGCCAATTGTTGAAGTCAATCATTTTGTTCTTGTACTGTGGCATCATTCTGGGTGATGGCAGGATGCTACTCAGGGCTAGGGTCATATTGGCCTGGGCTACAAGATTGCACAGCTCCTCCATGTCCCTTTTCATGTAGTCCAGGGAGGTACATCTCAGGTCATTCACACCAACATGGTCAATGACAAAGTAATATTTGTACTTGTTGTGGAGTGACCTGAGTGCGTGCGTTATGTGGCGGATCCTGGCACCCGACAGGCAGCTGACAGTAACTTTCTCCTTGTTTAGCCTGGTGAGTGGAACATCAGTGTGCCTGATTATAGAGTCACCTAAGACTAGAGTGTTGGGTACATTGTTATGCCTTATGGGCTGTGGTTGAGTGGCACACTGAGTTTGTGGGCTATGTGTCATTTGGGTTGTGTTGGGGTGGTGGAGGTTGCTTGTGTTTCGGCTTTGGAGGTCCCTGTTGCTTGGGCAGGTTTTTACTGAGAGCATCCGTGAATGTCGGTGTGTGTTTTGTGTTTCTATGTGTGTGTTTTGGTGGTGTAGGTTTTGAGGGACTATGTGATGAGTGTGGTGTGGTGCAAGGGTTTACCTTCTCCTCTTGACTGTCTATTCCAGTCTTGGGTGATGAGAGCTTTGCTTCCAGTTTGGCTATATAAGTGCATCTCTCACAGGTTGTAGTGTTGGGTGGTAGGAGGAGATGGTTGTCTGTGTACATGAGGCAATTGCTGCATTGCCCCAAGATGCCCAGATTCATCAGGTAGACAGGAGAAAACACCGGGAGCTGACCCTTAGACATGCCTGGATAGGTGCTTATTTGTTAAGTACTAGAAACTGTTTTCCTCTAGACAGGTGAGGAAAGTTTAGTGCTGTAATAATTTATAGATTATTTAGTGCTTACAACGAGTTCTGAACAAGTGCTGACCTCAAAGAAACAGACTTGAGTGCTGAAACTAAAAAAACTGGCTAGTTCTAAGAAAAGAAATTAAGCTAGAATGCTTCCCTCCAACACAGAAAGGCTTGTGGGCTCAGAAGCCCACAAATAGTCCTGGACACAGCAAATCTGTATTCAGACTAGACTACCCATAGGAAAGGCAGGAACCAAGCTTAGAAATATTTTTTTAAGTGGAAAGGGAGAAAGGAGTAGGAGAAACTAAATGGATCGGCCTTCTCAAATGTTCTCCATGTATTAGGTAGAATGAGGTAATAACACTAGACTGGGAGGAGTGTCCCAGATCAAATTGACAGTAGGGGTGGGCAACTGCAAAGCCACCAACTACATACGAATAGGAATAGGGAGGGCTGGAAACAAACTGCAGAAATGTTTCTCACAGCAGAAAAGCAGCAGTGAGCCTTTAAATGAACATTTTAAAGAGATTAAAGGAGCCTCTGGAGAAAGCTTTTAACTACAAACAATTTATCAGAATCAAACAAGCCAAACAGATGCTTAATAAAAGTGGACACTTTCCAGTTAATACCTCACACACAGTAAAACTAGCTAGAAAAGTATACAGTAGACAAAGTGCTATAAATAACTTGGAAAAGAAGTAAAAAAACAGGATACTTAATGTTATATATATTATAGATCCAAGTTTGCTCAGTGTCCTTCCTTCGATTAGCTCAGTGTGAAATGGCAGAAACACTCATAAACTTAACTTCTTAGGTAACAGAAAGTTGAAACCTGAGACACCTTTTAAAAAAAGCTCAAAAGACCCAATGAGGTGCTTATTCTAAACTGTAGTCCAGGTGACCTCAGTCAGCCAATGACCTGAAACAATCCTCTCTCACTGAAATGCCTAATAGCTTTGGCTAACCAAGATGTCCCTGAAAATGTGCTCAGACACACAGCCTCCACAAACACTAGGCCCAAACACAAGCCTGGAAATGGACAATGCTACAAATATCCACACTACTTAGAAACAAACTGCAGAAATGTTTCTCACAGCAGAAAAGCAGCAGTGAGCCTTTAAATGAAAGTTTTAAACAGATAAAGGAGCCTCTAGAGAAAGCTTTTAATTGCAAAGACGTTATCAGAATCAAACAACCCAAACAGATGCTTCATAAAAGTGTACAATTTCCAGTTAATACCTCACACACAGTGAAACTAACTAGAAAAGTATACAGTAGACAAAGTGCTATAAATAACTTGAAAAAATAAGCAAAAAACAGGATACTTAATGTCATATATTATAGATCCAAGTCTTCTCAGTGTCCTTCCTTCGAATAGCTCAGCGTGAAATGGCAGAATCACTCATAAACTTAACTTCTTAGATAACAGAAAGTTGAAACCTGAGACAACTTTTAAAAGATATATACATATGATACCAATATATATATATATATATATATATATATATATATATATATATATATATATATATATATATGTATATATATATATATATATATATATATATATATATATATATATATATATATATATATATATATATATATATATATATATATATATATATATATATATATATATATATATATATATATATATATATATATATATATATATATATATATATATATATAAATTACAATGATACATAGATTCTCCACATATATCTACATAACACATATACATAACGTACACACACAGCAAATTTAAAGAGACATCTCTGTTATATGCATTTAAAGATATATATATATATATATATATATATATATATATCTATATATATATATATATATATACATATATATATATATATATATATATATATATATATATATAAATATATATAGTTATACACACATGTGTGTGTGTGTGTGTGTGTGTGTGTGTGTGTGTGCATGTGTGTGTGTGTGGGGATGTAAGAATGTCCCCACATACCCCTGGAATGCTGAGGTTATCTGCACGTACACATCAGAACAGTTGCCTGAAGGAAACAGACCAAGGCCGCAACAGTACATAATCCACTCAACCACAGATGACTGTGCCTTCAAAATGTCACCTTGTAAACAGACACAGGTGAGCAGGTGTTGTAATGTTCAATAGTTTCAACGCATGCCTTGGACAGGCCATATTGTCCCTGGCCACGTTTGCCTATCTAACTGCAACCACCCACATATGGCCATACTGGTAACTGTACACATATAGTAGGCATATGAGCAGGTATCCTACTCCTAGGATACTACCTACAATAACAGTACCAAGCAATATCACTTTGCAGGCCACACATGCTGTCCAACACAAGGCTACTTTGCGTACTCCACAAGTACTGTTCCTGCAATCACATATCCAACAAATGTAACCTGTGGTGCATGCGATAAGTACTGCTGGCTATAGTGTGTAATAGTAGATGGGTAAGGGTTCTAATCTCACATCAATCAACTCTGTGTGAGTCTGTGTGTGCAAATATATCCCCTTGCAGCACTACAGACGTGCCTATATAGGCTATCTCTGAGCAATTGTTATGCATTCTATGTTCCAGTGACTAGTTGCTGGCCTGTAATTTGCCCTCCTTTACAAGGTCTGCTGATGTCATTCACCTTAAGAGTGCTGGCAGACAAGCTAATATCAGATAAACACCATGGCGCATGCAAAAAGTACTGTGGCTATAGTGTGTAACAGTAGATAGGTAGAGGTTCTAATTTCACATCAACGAACTGTGTGTGTGTGTGTGTGTGTGTGTGTGTGTGTGTGTGTGTGTGTGTGTGTGTGTGTGTGTGTGTGTGTGTGTGTGTGAATATATCCCCTTGCAGCACTACAGACATACTCATATGGGTTATCTCCATTAAATGGTTATTTATTTTATGGCATTGTGACTAGCTGCTGTCCCTAAATTGCCCTCCTCTACATAATCATAACTGATGTCTGCCACCTGTCTGACTTGGACACAAGATATTTGTAGATGTGACAACTCCATCACCACACCTTCTAGATTTGTAAGTTTAGAAAATCCAGGTGACACATAGCAAGGGTAGCAGACCGTATCACAAAGTATGAATGCATAACTATGCTGACAGCCCGATTGTCCCTGAGAGATTGTTCTACACATATGCACCTAAAGAACCATGCACGTATACTGCCGTACCTTGCTGATGTCATATTTCTGCTGTGCTGACATGCCATCCTGTGCCGCTGTATGGCTGCCATGTGTCCACAGTTTATCCCCTCAGTCTCAATGGAACAGAAACATACACAGTTCTATGACACACCTGTCATTCTGTAGCACTACCGCCAGTCCAACATCATGCAACAAAGATTCACAAAGTGTGATGTGTAGTCATGACACATGCCAGCATACAGCACCTGTCATGGCCCATAACAAGTGACATGGCAAAACAATACTGCAAAACACAAGTATATGTCAAGTAAGCAGACACATAGTAGCATTTCCCTGCATCAATGGCACAGATGGCAGAGATGTGGCATAAGGATAATCGCATGCACAGGATGTGTTGTGAAGGTGCCGGAGGCCTAAGCTGTATCAAGCAGTTGACAACATGTGTGTGAGTCAGGAAGGGGAGTGGGTTAGATGGGTTATGGAGAGGTGCTGTGTGTGTCTGTTGGGGGCCCGCATGTGACAGTGGTGCTTGAGTGTGTGCATTTACACAGTCAAGCCAAGTGCTAGCCCTATACATGTGTATGTTGAACAGTTGTGGAATGTACATGGTAGAGTGGACAGTTCATCATCTCCGGCTATGGACATGGGAACTCGCTCTGTCAGTGGTAGCACTGGTACCACCATGCCCAAGGTCAGATGCGGTGCTAGTACCTGATGGTGACTGCTCTCTGGTCGGCTTGTGTCTCCCGTGGGACTGCCCAGGACCATGTGCCCATGGTCTGCCACATCATGGTGTGGACAGCACATTTTCCTCTGTAACACTGGAGGTACTGCCACTACTGGAGCTTGACTGTGCATGGCCATGTGGACACTTAGCAGACGGTGTTGCTGACCTGCGTCCACACGTCTGATGCCCAACTCCAACCACATGTTCCAGTACAGACAATCTGCAGTCCAAGACAGACACTGTCTCAGCCCACTGTTTGTCCACTGCATCAGTGAACTGATCTAGGGTGTCCCCAATGCAGTGAAAGCAGTCATGGATGTCAGACTGTGCTGTGTCCATAACCCTAAGCATCCATCTGGTGTTGCATTCATTACATGCCTGTGCCTCCATGATGGCCCAAAACATGCACAGAGTGACCCATGATGTGACACCTGTGACAGGCGGTGGATGGACAGCAGTCCTCTTATGAGCATCCCTGTCAATCTGCCTGTGTGGGGCCTTGATATGGCCAGTGTCTGCACTCAGTGATGCCATAGTTGCCACACTGTCCTGTTCAATGTCACCACCTCACCACCCTCTGACTGTCCAATATCTGTGGCCTCTGGGAACTTGGTATGTATGAGCATACTGACTGTGTGCATTGACAATGGGGGCAGAAGAGGGATGTCAACCTCTGGGACATATTCAGTGCCCGACAATGCTACCTGTGCCTCACTATGGCCACCATCATCATCAGAGTCCGATGAGACACTGACATCAGGTTGTGAGGGGGACAGACTCCAACCACCCCACCCCCATCACCTGTGAAAACCAAGACAAAAGCAGTACATTACTACCTGTTTTTTTATGTATGGTAATCCACACAGATTCATACAAATGACGATCCAAAACTGCATTTCCCGTCTCACATCTTCTCATCTCTGCTCCTATACACAACAGACAACCTCACAACAGCATACACAGACAAATCAAGGCCTTTATAACATGTACTTCAGCCACATCCAGTTAAAGTTGCCAATACAATCTGCCTTTAAGATATGCAATATGACACTATATGTGATAGAACTACACATAAAACCCAGTTCACCTGTCTTGAGAATGATATGCAGTCACTGCCTCAGGTATGTACCATCGCCCTTTTATGTTTGAACAGGCATCGTGGAGTAATTGCCTCATGTATACCAAGCTGTATAGCCGTTCATAACTATAACTACAAATGTGTCAATGGTCATTCAAATACACACCTGTTATTACCCAGTCTATGAACCATAGTTAACTGTTCCAGAATGGACCACAAATATACTACTCAAACTCTGGCTAAACACAACATATGCACATAGGGCAATCTATCAGCCATTAACTTTCATTGGGTATATGTTGTGTCTTTCGGCTTTTCCCGGTTAGGGGTCTCCACAGTGGAACTCTGGTCCGCTAATGTTTGGTAGTGGATTTTTACATGCCGAGTTACCAGCCCTGATGCACAACCTTCAATGAAGGTACACCCATTCACACATGTCTCCACGCAGAAGATGCTCTAGCTGAGAATCGAACCAGACAGCGTCTTACTGTTTGGCGACAATGCTACCGCAGCACCACCACCGCGGATCTGATCCATAAAAAAACAGTATCACACTTACCAGGTACAGGACCATGGACTTGGGCCGCACCTGATGGACCTATGAAAAGGTAAGGGAAAGGTATTGTCAGCACCACCAAATGTTGTAGAACTACAAGGTAATATGTGCATATATCCACATGTACAGTAGCTACTGTGATACTGACTGTATTGCTGACATTCTTAGTATGTGTGCCCAGCACCTCCAATGAGGATAGACATCACACCCATGTACAGGTAAGTACAGCCTGCCACAATAACTGATACAATATTACACTGGCCAATACATTATGTTTACCTGGACTCCCTCTGCTGTGGACACTGTGGCACCTACCTCCATGATGTGTGGTGTGATGGATGCCTGGGAGCTGTTTTGTGTTCCTAGGTTTGCCAGGATTTCCTCTGTGGCCAAAAGTGGTTGTTTGATTGCAGGCCCTCCACCAGTGGTGGAACTATCCCTGGCAACACCAGCTGTCCTTCATCATGCAGCATTCAGCATGTCTGTGGCCTGGTGTTGGACCTGCTCATAGGTCCTGTCCTGTTGGCCACTCTGATTGACATCCCACACAAGGTCTGCCCACAATGCTGCCCAGTGTTCCCGATTATGCCTCCCCCCTGGACAACGAAATCTGATGGTGCTGTCTCAGCCCATCCACTATTATGTCATTCTCTGCATCTGAGAAGAGGGCATGTCTTCTGCAGTACATGGTTCCTGAAGGACAACATAAGGGGAATGCATTATAGGACCAGATACATGGACATTCACTATGTACAGATCCAGCACACCCATAATGGCCTGCACTATCCACTACTCCCTCACACGTCATACCCCAAAGTCTGGCAACACACTACGTGTGTTGATACAACCAAGATGTTAGCAATACTGGAATATGTCCCTGTGTGCTGTGACAGATTCTGCTATATGTTCCTACACCCACCACTGCGGTCTACTGTGGTGTGTCCCCTATGGCCAAACACCCACTAATCTGTCATATGGCTACTGCCAGACAAATAACAGTGTGCTATTACAGCTACTATATGGGGACAGTCCAGCAACACCAATGTGCCACAATGACAGAAAACAATGCAAACCTATTGTAGTTTATGTTCCCTGTAGGCATAATATCTCTCAACTATACATATGTTTGCAGAATGTCAAGATGTTTGCCTCATAGTCTTGGTCATTTTAATGCAAAAATTTGGATTTCTGAAAAATGATTGGCCAATCATTGATGGTGGCTGTCAGAGAATAAAGACAGACATCTGAGTTTCAAACATCATACTCTTCAGAACACAGTTATGCTACTGCAATATCTGTTATTCTAATTCTATTCACTTTCTTACTTTGTACAAGCAATATGTAAACAGTGTCACTATGTCAGTATGTTTGCCTCATAGTTTTGGTCAGTTTCACACAAAGCTTGTGGATCTCTGACAAATATTGGGACACTGTCATTAAGTGTGGGCCTTGGTCCCCCCATAAATTATGGCTTTGTCCTGCTTTCATGCTGTAAGTGGTTGACAGGTATATTAGGCATAGCTGCAAACCAAACAGGGACATGTATCAATATATCAGGGACATTCAGGGACACGTTTAACATTTTAAAACTATGTATGTGAGACAGTGACTGAATGAGGGAGGTGAATTACAGTTCATGGTTTGACATTACAGGAATCTACACCCTTACTTATTGTCATGGTGCATTATGTGTAATCCACTAGCTTTCCTACAACAGCCAACTGTTGTAGGAGGGATTGACAGGGACGGAGCTGAGATGTGCTTGAAAACCAGGGACAGATGAGAGGCATGCATGTAGGTGTAGGACAGCAGAGTATCAATGACATGTCATTGCCATAGATCTAAGACAGGCTTACTGCTGTAATCCCTATTCCCCATACCTCCATCTTACCATCTGCATCCTATTATATGGAGAAATCTATTACATATCTGGTGGAGTGCAGTACTCCTTTGTTGAACTTTGCTTCAGGTAATCTTTTGAAAATATGTTCACTGTGTGAGTGAAGTCTGATGCAGACCTGTTCCACATAACCAGATGGCTGCCTTTTGAAGGTACTGCTCATTAGCAGTTAATTGCCTCTGCACCAATCTGTGGATCAAATTTGCTACATGCAGCTAAGACAGCTGAATTGCACTATCAATAGCCAATGACATGCCAGCACAGTGCAGTATATAAGGCCTTCATGTAGACTTGGGCCTTTTTCTTAGTTGTTAATATGGACAATACTGAGGTGTGGAGACTATAGCATCACAGACTGTAGGTACCATAACTGTCAACTGTAGAGATTTATGCAATATGTCCACAGTTTCAACTCATATGTGTGGTCAGTATCCCATGACATTGTGGTCATCTGACATTTCACTGGCACATATTGTGGGTTGAGGTCAGTAATGAAAGACAGACATTTGAGTGTTAAACTTCATACTCATTAGAATATGCCTGCTAATGCAATAGCTGTTATTCTATCAACTTACTATATCTGTAGGAGCAAACTGTTAAACTTATCTGTGTCTCTGGGCCTTTGGCTTCCATTACATATGGCTACATCCAGATTCCTTGTTCTAGGGGGTTGGGAGGTATGGTAGGTCTGTAGCAGCTACCTTTACATACAGATGTGGGTGTTACAGGCCACAGCTGCTGCTGCAGTCCAGAACACATAGGTGTAGTGTGAACACTTTGAGGGACAACAATCTATATGTGTAACTGTGGCAGCTGTGCCAGCCCTGCTATTATGGCAGAGACAGGGTAAAGATACATTTTACAGTCCAATCAAGGCATGTGATTAAACTATGTCTACTTTGCAACAGTGGCAATAACAGAGTAGTAAGCAACATATAGTTAGTCTATATGGATATGTGCAGTGTGTCCCTACCTGCAGGCCTTTGACTTGCAAAACTAGATAGCAATTCATTAATTAGCAGTAAGGTGTGTGGATAAAGATTGCATGACTCAGTCCTCACTTGCTGTCTTCACAGTAATGTACTTGAACTGCAACACAAAACTGGATTTGTACCCAGGACTGTGTGTGGCAAAATGTACTGCATGCAACACAGTTAACACATTGAGCTACTGAGTCACTGCTGCAGCAGATGTATTTACAAAGTATATGTGCATACATACAGGCTGTGATATATACATTGTCAGCATCCCTCAGTATATGCATGGCTTTCTATGGCTGCAATTCTGCATCAGATTCTCCGTTGAACATGTACTTTGCCATTAATGCCTTAGCAGGTGTTTTTCAACATGTTGCTGATAAAAGGGCACATTTACCTGCTATCACAGGCCTCATTTACATCCATTAGTATGTCTCCAGCTTTCTAATGGTATATTATTGCACCAAAGTCCAAGGTACACTCCCATTTTTCCCATTATGTTTTTTCCAGTTTGCATGGTGCACCACACTGCCCAGCTCTGCTGAGACACACCCAATGACTGTAAATGACAATCACTATATTTTGCTGAAACACCTGTTTTAATTAAGATCTGCATGGTGTGGCAGGTTAATAAAGTATACTGCAGGTGTGAGGTTCTTGGGTTTGAAACATGGCAGTGACTTTAATTTTGCACATGTGTCTGACAATGTAATAAACACATTTATTCATTAAAGTTCCATTTAAACATCACACAAATATGTGCTAAAAAATAAAGAAAAGAAAAAGAGGATGATAGGAAAGTGGTGAAATGGGGAAAGCAGGGGGAAAACATAGTGAAAGGCAGGTAGAGATGTGCAGGATGGGTGTAGGAAAGAACTATAGCTATCCATTTCTTGTATAACAACAGCTGTACACTTTGACAGAATTTGTAGATGAATTTGGACTTTCAAACTCCTGAGCAAGGGTTGAGGACAACATACCTGCATTGTCAAGCCAATTGGACCAAATTCTTGTGTCCAGTGGACACATGTGTGAAATGGAGAGCTATGCATGGGGCGAAATTTCTTTTTTTGGGACAGGTGCCCATTTATTTATTAAGTTGAGAGTGAAATGTTGCGGAAGGGACACAGGTACATGTGGGGAGGTAAGTCAGGTAGGAGATGATACATTCTCAGACAGGAAAGACAGACAAGACAGCCGACAGGGGTAGTGTGTGACACATGAGGGGGTGAACACCTTTGATGGGGATGGTGTTGTGCAATCCAAGTCACACGTGTCTCCAGAAGGCAGCAGATGACTAACATCCCCAGCAATGGGACTGTAAAAACTGCTCCTTCACTGCCCCAAGGGTGGCTATGCTGGAGGCAGGGCGCCAGGGTGAAGATGCCCCACCAGGTTGGCCAGCATGCCCTCAGTCTGCTGCAGGCTGTATTCATAGCTTCAATGAACAATCCTGTGCACCATGACTGGCTGTTTAGCCTGGGTGACAATGGCCCCTCCACCACCGATCCCAGGGGTGGCCGGCCACCATCCCATGAGATAGTCCCACCTGATGCCACAGGTAGTTTTGGGGTAGCAGAGGAGGTGCCACTGGCCTGGGCCCCAGACATGCTAGGACCTGGTCCTATGGCCACTTGAGGCAAGGTAGGCCAATCAGGCAGAACCAGCCTACCTTGATGTACTGCAGTAATGGAGGTATAGCAATACGTATAAGATAGTTATGAACAAATCATTGTTGGTAAAAGCAGCATGGCAGAACAATGGAAATAACTCAATTACATATCAATGCATATTATGTGAAACACAATAACAAGTAATAGAACAGTCAGTATGTTAACAGCATGCCAGTAACAGTTACAGCATAATGCCAAAAAATAGGTAATTTAACAAGATATGTTCAGATGCATCCATTATAATACATAACAATACTAAAACACATGTCCCAAAATACAGTTAATATAACAGCATATGTTAATAGTAAACCATAACCAATGAAAAATAAAAATAAATGAAGATAATGGGTGAGGAGAGAGAGAGAGAGAGAAAAACAGTCCATTAGTAACATTTCTGGTTATTTCTTTGACAACATTTCTACTATCTACTGTGTGGGCCTGTATTTTGTTTATGTATACAGTGACTACAAGTCTCCTATAGCTGATGTAGCACATACGCACTTCTCAAGCTATTTGCATGGGACACTATGGGCCAAGCAGTAACAACTGTAGATACACAATTACACAGAACACTTGCACATTGGGTGGACCTATATAACTACCAAGGTGTTCTGTGAGCTGATTTGTTAATACTTTACAATCTAGGTAATCACTTCCATGATAATCCTGTGACAGACAGATTATGCACTATTAATTACATAACATGAAATCGTGACACTTGAGAAACAAGTATGTGTACAGTACAGACACTAAATAGCTGTCATGCCTTGGTTGGCAGGCATGGGAATAGAACCCAATAGCAGTGACTCCATGGGACATCTGCATAGAATGTATTAATTGACTGCAGCAACTGTTAACAGACACTCTAGGCATACAGCCATACCGGGATTACACATTTTATTTCTGATTGAACATTGCTGATGAACACAGTCTTGCTAACGATTTTAACAGTCCATGACATCTAAACATGGAATTATCTACTGATAATGTGGGCTACCTCACCCGTTTACTTGCAGTTCCTGTGGGGAAAGAAACTGTGAGCATTACATGACTGCTACTGTAATATTTACTGCTACATACCACTGGATTCGAACCCTGGACTGTGTGTGGCAAAATGTACTGTATACAGAACATTTAACAAACTGAGCTCCTGAGGCACTACTGATTATTAAATAATATTTCCCTAGAGCTCACCTGGAACAAAAATATGACCTGGTAGTACTACTATAGTGTTATACTAGACTGCAGTAAGAGTAGAATGCACATGTTTGAAATACAAGCATAATGCAGATAGTAGTTAAGCTATATTTCAATATCATATCTGTGAAGTCAACAAACACTATTAGCTCATGAAGTGGGCTACCTCACCCATAAACCTTTATTACCTGATGTTTGTGGATGACAGAGCGGTGTGTGACCAATATTGGCCTAGAGGCAGCCTTGAACAGAAGTTATATGAGATATCCAATACAATTTACAGCCATTAGATTTGCATTCTCCAGCTATTACTGTGTAATACCTGACTGCAGCTCTTTACCGTACAGCCTCAATGCATACATCTCTACTGCAATGGTTATGACAACATAGTCCTGGTGTACACCATTTTCCTTGTTGTTATTGGTATTGCTTCAAATTTTTATTGCAATACAGTTGGCGTTATTCATTTATTGCAATAGAGCACTAAGTCCACATTTATTGCACTACAAACTTTAATGTATATATTTTAATGCATTCATTAGTATTGTTTCATGTTTTTATTGCAGTACAGCTGGTATTAGTTGTGTATTGCAATGCAGCTCTAATTCCACATTTATTGCACTACAAACTTAACTGTATGTACTTTAATGCATTTATTAGTATTGTTTCATGTTTTTATTGCAGTACAGATGGCATTATTCATTTATTGCACTACAGCTCTAAATCTACATTTTTGCACTACAAACTTTACTGTAAAAACTTTTTTTTGCAGTTGATGCTTTACTCGTTCTTGCTTATTTCAGTACAGTTAGCATAATATATCCATACTCACCATTCTCACAGCACAACCTGGCCAAGCGCCTGGCATGCGACTTGACATTGTGAGCCTTCACAGCTGTAGCTGTTGGGAGAGAAACACATCATTATGCATACCAGTTTTGCAGAAATTTAGAGTACATATTGGTAAAAAAGAGGAAAACATATTTATATACTTGTAGGGCCTTCCTTGCCCTTGCTTCTTGGACCTAGGTGTCCAAGAGTCCCCACTTCCATCTTTTTAGGTTATCATGGTGGTGACAAAACTGCTCACCTGTGCGGGAGATACCAGTGACACAGGTGAGATCTCTGCCCAGCCGGTCCATGGCCTCCAACTTACACTCCAAGCCCTGGAAACCACCCTACAGCACCTTGTCATCATGCTTTTGCATGAGGAGCCCAACCATGACCTAGACTCCAGAATGCCTCAACACTTTGCCTGAAAGTGCTCACCTTCACCACTGCCAGCCATAGTATACCATCACTAATAGAACTCCAATGGATTCTGCTGTATTCCTGTCTATTGGGCTTATTATAGGCTTTTTTTCCACCCTTTCATGTCATTGGGCAACATTCAAAAAAGCACTGCATCCCTTAGCACCATTCAAACCAGTGCAGTTGAGCTAAGATTCATGAAAACTGGCAGAACCATAGTCTTAGTAGTGCTTAGCAGTGTGCAAACCAGCCAAGCAGAGCCAAGCAGTACACAAACATTGGCAGACATTACCATGTTTATGTGGTGCTGAGCAGGTCTAAGCATAGTTCAGCAGAGCTTAGCAGAGTGCAGCAGGGATATCTTTTGTAAAGAAATGCATAATATGCATATCACAATTAAATATATATTTTCCCTTCCATGTATTCAAACCCTGGACCTACTGTACATGAATTTGTAATGCAACCCATTTAACTATGGGGATATTAAGAAATTTGGTATACCTTCACATATACCACTGAGTTACCTATAAGTAGTGCTAAGCACTGTGCTGCACCAAGCAAACACACTTAGACATGCTTAAACACACCTTTAAATAAATAATTACATCCAGGTTCTATTTTTAGATGTCTGGCAGGTGTTTGCTATGTTATATGTGAATACAGCTTGGCATTGCTGCGCTCCGTATCATGCAAACATGCTTTTCAGAAAAAATAAAATAAAATAAAGGAAAAAAAATAAAAAATAAAAATAAAACCGTGGACATTGCAGGGAGTCTCATACTTATCTGCAGCAATGGTTATCACTATACCTCTCCTTATACTGATTCAATAACTGTGTTCCTCAGCTCTCCCTCAGCAATGTGCTATCATTAATATACATGGTGCACTGCTGAGGGGGAACGGTGACCACAAGCATAGATACATTATGGGTAGGCCCTACATGTTGCCTACACAGATTTTATTAAATCCTGGGGTGTGTCATACGTAACATATACTATAATAACAACTCAAAGATAGACTCACTAGCATACATAATATCTCATTCAACTTGCAGCAGAGTGAATTCTGACTTGTTCCATTTCAGAGATATTGTATAGTTCACGTCATCACGTGGAATGATTATTGCTCCATCTTCCCTGAAATCATCAGACTGACAGATAAAACAAGGACAAGTGTGATTAAGTGCATTAATGTTTCTCAGATGGGTGAGACCTGAAGTTCAGATATCTGACAATGGTCACTCACACAGGTTAGGCATTCAGACCATTAGTGTATGAATGGAAATTAAAATATATAACATGTTATCTCATACTATTATCAGTTAAATGAATAAATAAATAAATAAATGAGCTATCCAAACAGTGAAGAATTCCATGAGAAAAATAGAAAAAATTTTTAAAAGCAATGAGGATTGTCATCATACAGTTACAGAATAGAGGAATGCTCCATTGCAGATACTCCTACTCTCATTAGCTCAGCTGCCGATAGCAGAAGAATAAAAATCAGATTACTTACTTCAGCTACTTTGCTTATACTTGAAAAGCAACATAAAATAAAGGAACTGCCAGAAGGAAACTCGTAGAAGCAGAAATACTACAGTGATTTAAACAAAAAAAAATGTAATATGTACAAAATGGGAACAATGTCTTCAAAGCCATGGAAAAGTCTTCAGCCAGAAGTTGAAGGCTGATGAACCAAGGTCCTGTGTGACTCATAGGAAATATGTAAGCTGTACAGAAAATATCTGGAAATATGTACACATCTGTTAAATTCTCCAGATGTGGTGGACCATTGAAGAAACTAGACAAATATATTGACAGTTACAGAGATACATGATTTTAAGCACTGAAAACGTGCATCACTAAAATGTAATTTATGTCTGCAGAGCATTGTATATAAACATATATCTATGGATGTATTACCACACACACACACACACACACACACACACACACACACACATACACACACACACACACATACACACACACTGGATATAAAATGTATACACACCCCTGTTAAAATGCCAGGTTTTTGTGATATAAAAAATGAGACCACAATAAATCATTTAAAAACTTTCCCACCTTTAATGTGACCTATAACCTGTACAATTCAATTGAAAAACAAACAAATATGTTAGGGGAAAAATATAAAAAATAAAACATGTAAAATAAGCTGGTTGCATAAATGTGCACACCCTTAAACTAATACTTTGTTGAAGCACCTATTGATTTAATTTCAGCATTCAGTTTTCTTGAATGATCATTTATCTACACTATATATTTTCATTATTATATTTTGATATCTTTACATATTATTTGTAGCTTTAAGGTTGAGTTGTAGGGTTACCATGGTATTTAATGCCACTGGATGCACTTTGAATTGATTGGCTATTGAGAACTGTTCTGTGTTTTATAACAACGAGTTTTGAAATGCATTTTAGATCTGATCAAGCTCACTGCAAAAGTGCTTATCTGTGCTTTATTCTGTTATAAAATCCAGTGTTTTTATTTATCTCCCGTTGACTACTTGGAACTGATTTTGTTTGGATATATTTATTGGTTGCGTTCCAGTGGTTTACTTTCTCCAGGCAATGTTTTTTACTTTTCCTTTTGGTGTGTTCTTCTGCTGCCTGGGAAGGACATGGCGGATGGCAATATTGATACTGAACTTGGCTTTACACCTCATGAACAATGGAGAAACACCTTAACATGGCTATCTAGCTTCTTAAGAGATGACGTGGACCCCCTGCTTATAGATGATACCATTGGACTAATTGTGGAAAATGATGAGAGGGTAAGTGAAACTAGAATCTTACGCGAACAATTGAGAACACTAGAGAATGATTTATACGGGCTGAAATGCCTTCAATGTCAGCGATTTCATTTGGAGGTATGCTGTAAACACAAAATAATTCCTCGTGGGTTAAGAGTTTTAGTAATGCCCACCTATGGCGAACAATATCCTCAACTGCTGGAAAAATGGCAAAAAATAAATCTTGAAGCCAGTTTTTCATATATGCGTCTTCTCATTAGTTATTTTATGCCTATTGAGAGGGAATTGGTGGTTAGTATTCAACACCAGCAGGAAGAAGTGCATACTAAATATTCTGCGGATTCAGTTGCTGTGTTATTGAGTGAAATTATAGACCATGTGTGTGTGTGGATTCACTTCAGAAGCTCGAATTACCAAAATCTCGAACTGCAAATAACCGAAACCAAAAGATAGAGTTTCGGAAACTCGAACTTCTGAAGCGAAACCAACAAATAAAAAAAAAAAACACAAACCTCGCTTTTGCAGGGGGGATTTGCCCCCCTGCACCCCCCACACCCCCCCTACTTAAATATACCAACTCCAAGATTGTGCTACAGTGGGGAGATGGGAAATCTCCCATCTTGCGCTGTATGCGGAAGCGCAAAACGGGAGATTTCTCATTTCCTGTCAACACCACAAAACAAATAAAACATTACGTGCACACAGAACGTACAACAATACTTGCCTCTTTGTGCATGTAACATATTAAGGTAATTAAACTCTTATTTTTGAACACTACACATATTCGATTTACTGAAATCTCGATCATATGGTCTCGACCATATGACATTCGAGATGTCAGTCATTTGATTATGTGAAGTGTTTCCGTGTGTGTATATGAATGTAAGCTTCTACAACAGAAAAAGAAAAAGCTTTCACGTGATTTAAATGATTTCTCTAACAACTTTGTATTTACTTGGCCGAAAATGTAACAGGAAAGAAGTCTTAGCAATAAAACTAATAATACTTTGAATACCGTATAAGTCAGCATGTCCAATACTGGTGATCCAGGGCCATCTGAACCACACCCCCTGTTGATGACAATGCAGATGCTTTCATCTTCAGACACGCCCATTTTGGCAACTGATGCAATTATAGCGGATCAGCGTTCTGTATACAACACACCATTGGAAGGAATACAGACAGACTCTGAAGTTGTGGTTAGACCCAAAGTTCCACAAGTGCAACCGGCATTGAATACATCTCCTTTACCCACTATACAAATACTTTCTAATCTTCCTCTTCCTTTTCGACAAAACAGAAAACGCTCCATCGAGGGAACAGACCATCAGCACGGAGCAAACGGAGGATACAGACACAGGAGGGAACAACGCACACCTCACCAGCATGTGGAAAAAGGTAACTTGAATTTAATTTGGAATATTTCATCAGTGACACTTTCTCACTTGGAAGAAAAAAGTATTAAATAAGAGTGTATCTTTTATTCCTGTACAAACTGTTAATATAGCAGATACACTGAGTGAATTGAGAATATTTACTAGGAATATAATGTTGAAATTATTATATGGTGATTCAGATTTTTGTAATAATGGTTTTACATTTAGGAAATTGAGTAGTTTTACTCCTTCCCAGCATCCCTTGTTAGATATGTTCATTAAACTATGTGAAAATTACATTTATTCTCTTTTGAACAATTCAGAAAGATGAAAAGGGTTTGTGAATTTATCTAAGACAGAACAGCAAGTGCTTTTTGATTTACAACAGAAAGACAATATTGTTACCCACCCGGCTGATAAGGGTGGTCTAATTGTAATGGATCGGATTTATTACTTTAATAGCATGTTAGACATGTTATCTGATACAAATGTCTATAAGGTGATTGATTATGCTGAAATAATGAGAATTCAGGATGAAAGTATTACAATGTTGAGTGACTACTTTATGAATAATATACCCACTAAGGATCTATTTAGTTATTTTATTGTTGAACATCCTAGGATACCAGGTTTTAACGGATTGCCCAAAGTCCACAAAGATCCCTTAAATCCCCCTTTCCGACCCATAGTGGCAGGAGCAGGTTGGGCAACTGAGCCGCTTTCAATATATCTTGACAAACAACAGAAACCAATACTTGCAACTTGCAGCTCTGTATTGATAGACAGCAAACATTTTTTATAGGAAATTTACAACTTTGTTAGAGAGGAAAGGGATGGTACATCAGGTTACTTTGTTACCTTAGATGTAACCTCACATTTTACTTGTATACCCAATATTGAAGGAATACAGATGGATAAGCAAGTACTTCTTAAGAGAGGCATATATGATGCTAGACACGTAGATTTCCTGTGTTTATTACTGGAGATGGTACTTGAATTTAATATTTTCACATTTGATGACCACTATTATTTACAAATTTCTGGCATAGCTATAGGCACTTCATGTGCCAATAGCTATGCCAATCTGGTCATGGTGGTTTGGGAAGAAGAGGCCATGAATAAATTAGAGCTACACATGAGACATGTCATTTTACCATCATTTTGTCGATGACCTCTTCCTGTATTGGAGGGGTACCATTACTGAATTACAGCAATATGTTTTTGAGTTGAATTCAAGTACTACATTTCTTAAGCTTTCTTATAAATTTTCCAATACATCTATTGATTTTTTGGACATTAGGTTGAGTATGAATGAAGATGATACTTTTCACACTCATTTATACAGGAAAGACTGTTATAGACCCAATTACGTACACCGAATGAGTATGCATCCACTACACATATTTAAAGACACGTTAAAAGATCAAGGTTTGTGAACAAGGTGCTTACATAGTAGGAATGAAGATTTTGAGAAGGGACTTTTCTAGAGATTATAACAAGAAAAAGATTGACAGAGTCCATGAAAGTGTTAAAATTTGTAGGACCACTACTGGGAAACCATATTTTTCCTCATCTGAAATGGGTAATAATATGATAGTAGGTAATAATACAGATGAAAATAGAAATACCATTGTCTTTGGTTTGACTTATTCCAGTGATGATAGGAAGATTAGAGATATTATTCATAAATTTTGGTCATTATTATGCACAGATCAGGACGTACATAGACTTGTTGGTGATAGATCATCCTTTGGATACAAAAATAAAAAAATCATTGAAACAAAAGTTATGCTATTCCAAAACAAGTAATCATTTAAGTAGAACTATATCTGAATATGGAATGAGGAAATGCAATAGTTGTTCTTATTGCACGTGTATTGATGAGTCCGGATTCTTTATACATCCTAGAAATAGTAAGCAGTTCTTGCATTTACCTTTAGCTGATCGTAATTCAAAAAATCTAGTATACTTACCATTGTGCAACGGATGTTGCTCATTTTATGTAGGCAAGACAAATTGATGCTTACAGGAGCGCACCCGTGATCATCTTTATTGTGCACGCAGGGGCATGTGCTATAGTGCAATAACAAAACATATGATTAGTACTGACATGGCGCACACTTTCAGATTCCTGGTATTAGACTTAATCCATGAACATATTAACAAGGGAGACCTTATAAATTGAACATATCAAGCAGAACTCAAGTGGAATTTTCTATTAAGAGCACATTATTATCCAGAGCTGAATGACAGTGTAGCCATACAACCTACTCTAAGAGCTAGACCCCTGAGAAAGAAATGAATTATATACTGTGTTTTTATTTTTAGATAGATTTATTGTATTACTGAACAAATCATTTATCTATGCTATTTATTTTCATCTATTATATTTTGAGATCTTTACATACTATTTGTAGCTTTAAGGTTGAGTTGTAGGGTTACCATGGTATTTAATGCCAATAGATGCACTTTGAATTGATTGGATATTGAGAACTTTTTTGTGTTTTATAACAATGAGTTTTGAAATGCATTTTAGATCTGATGAAGCTCACTGCGAAAGCGCTTATCTGTGTTTTATTCTGTTATTAAATCCAGTGTTTTTACTTATCTGCCGTGGACTACTTGGAATTGATTTGGTTTGGATATATATATATATATATATATATATATATATATATATATATATATATATATATATATATATGTTAATAGAGAGAGAGGGAAAGATAAATCTGGGACACACATATAAAAATATGCAGCCCTATAATTTATATCTTCTCATCTCCTTTGTATTAAAAAAGAGATGAGGAGATGTAGAATATAGTGATATGTATTTTTAAATACTAATTAGCAAGAATAAGTTATTAGAATGTGTAGAGTTACACAGTTTTTCCAAAGCATTCATTTGTTGTGTAGACCTCCAGTCATTTAGACTATTAATTCTTCATCAGAGTGTTATATATGAAGCCTTTTTATTTGACAGTTGCTCATGTTTGGCCTGCAGGAGTTTGCATTTTTCCTGTTAGAATTTGAAATCCTTTTTAAAGGAAAATATCCCTTGCATTAATTAACAATCATATTAATGCTGTACTATGCATACACAATATAAGTATTTTAATGAGATGAATAGCAGTGTTAATTGAACATGCATGCTGCTCATCATGCCTACATGGTAGCAAGCACCTTTCTGTGGCCAGCAATAATGTCTGCAGCCATGGAATGGAGCTCAGAAGTACAAGAATACAATATAAACAAAACAGATCACATATAGGCAATGCTCAGATAGAAGCACATGCTATAGACCAGACTGTGAAACAATACAGAATGAGGGTAAGTGAAATGGGGGAATTGTTACACAGAATATGTTATAGTGATTTAGTAATGTTGGAAAGAGGAACTATTCAAAGTGTATTCATATCCCACAGGCAAATGTGACAAAAATGTATAAGAAGGATTTCTGGCATAAAACCTGCAATATTGATATCATGTTAATTAATATGAATGTCAATCCCACAGTTATGCACATAAATAATAATGGACATTCTGATAAATGATGTGATAGGCACATAAATCTGTTGTGCAGCAAAGGGGAGTGAAAATGTGATATACATGTTAATTAAATGCTGTTTTGAGATAACAGGAAGGACAGAAGACAGATTATGGGATGAACACATAGAATGCAGTTATTACATATAAGGATGTATATATTGGGAATTTATATATGTAAGCTGACAGTACCAATGTATTATCCATCACACCATGTATACACAAGAACAAAAAGTCCTTAAAGCTGTAATGTCAGGTAAATTATAAATGGACATGTTTAGGCAAAGAAATGAATGTGGAAAGGGGTTTATCACCAATTAGCATGTGATAGACAAGCAAGTATTGTATGGTTATACAAATGCTACATGCTGATCTAATATCAAATAGCAAACATAAGTGACTGATGACAAGACAGAGAGGATGACATGTCAGAAGTTCAGTTTTGCCATTACTGATTTGCAAACATGTCTGACATAACAATACTTGGCATGCTGACATGCAATTACAGGGAACAGTAACAAAACAGCAATTCAACAGCAGCAACACAATAGAAAGTGTTCTAGCAAAGGAACATTATGGTTTCTGATGGTCTTGCAGCATGCCATACAGTAAAAAATGTTTATGGAATCACACATCTGCTATTAAACTGTATATTGTGACATAAACTATTGCAGTATTAAACACGTCTGGAGGAAGATATGTAATACTGACCATAATTATCTTGTGAATATGTAGTACATATGTGCAAAGAAAGACCTAAGAAAACATTTGCATCATGTCATTTTAGAACACATGCCCAAACAGATGTCAGAGAGAGAGATGCATAACAAACATGGGCAGCACAGCCATACGCATATCAGTCATGTAAGGAGGAACACCCTCAAGGGAATATGCACTATCATACCATATAAGGTGTATTGATGACCTACCAGGTATGAACATGCCTTAATACGCTGTACCTTTGAGTGTGTGTAAGCCACTGTTGTCTGACAGGTTTGTTTGATGGACAAAGTTTTCCAGATTCAAACCCCTGCCTATTATATATGGCTCTCTCCAGACCCCAGTATTGACAGAATGTGTCACATCAGACAGCAATGGAGGCTGTCACAAATAACTGAAATGAATATGTGTGTTAACACAGAAGATATGAGTGTAATATGAATAATCTGATTTATTCACAATGCTGGAAAGGAGCTGCACATGTTGCAGTCCATGCATTACAATAGGCCTGCTTCTTTGACAAGGAAGCTCTTTCCATCATATAGGACATGCACTGTCACAGAATTTAACACTAGTCCATATGTATAGGTATGCTATAAAAGCTCAATGCACATGCCACAGGAGCACACATAGCATTACATGCCCTGAATAAACATTTCACTACCACGCAAACACAATCAGTGATGATGTATTATTGTCCAACATAAAAATCGATATGAATAACTAGTTACAATGGAGTTTATGCAACATCAGTATATTCTTATAATCTTGCCCCTTTCAGAAAGTGAACAAGTGATGTAACTCTTTTGAATAGTGACATCTGGATGAACCACAGGCACCACAGTGGAAGTCTTACAACTAGTATGACAATCCACCTATGCTAACTTATTACATCATATGTATGTGTGGTAAACAATCTCTGAGATGAAAGGGGTTGTGGAGGCTTTTTATAATATAAATGGGCACATTATAAGTGTGGTGCGTTTCATTCATGCATTACAGTATAAGGCACAACAATGCTAACAGGCACCGAATGTGGATGTTGAGCACATGAGCATTTGACAGCAGACAATACATGATAGTTGACAGGAAAAATGCATCACAGTAAAAATGTCAGTACAATTGTGACATACGTGGTTATGTGAAAGCATTATATCATGTTATTTCTCCAAAGCATATGTGTGCCTGTAATTGTGGTAATACATCAACAACAATACCACATATTATCTCATTCCCACGTGCCAGAGGATAGCACCTCCTACATATGTTATGTAAGGAACATGAAAGCAAATATCATCATTACTCTGAATAAAAGCATTGCTATGTGACATATTGTCCTAGCTTTTAATGAGTGGTGAATATCTATATGTGTACAATGAAAATGTGCTTGATAACAGTATTATTAACATGTATTGTCACAATAACATTGACATATCATAGTCTGAGCAGTACTGGATTGATTTCAAATAACTACTCAAAATCACAAGCTAAACATCATTACATTAATTGCAAGTTCCATAAAACAATTTTCAGGTTCAGCTGAGACAGTGCACAGTTAAATGGATGACATCACCACTCTTTATTAAAAAGTGCCCAAAGTACACAATAAAACTGTACAACTGCACATCATATATGTCTTTGCAGAATAGTATACACAGTAAGAGGGTGAAAGACACATTCACAGTTAGACTCCAACATCTGACATATGTAGTTATGCAATGTACCAACCACACTATCAAAGTCATGCAACATAGGAAAATGTGCTCTCCAAATGTGACATATTGCAGGTATGGTAGCAGTATGGAATCATTGTGTGGACAAAAAGTTATTTTTCCTGTTGATGCCAGGTCTTAGCAGTGTGACTGTAATCAATCTCATAATTAGAAGGCCACATAAAGGTAGTTATGAGGTGGCCAATGGTGTATGACAGTAATAATTGTCAAACTATTGAAACAATGATAGAATCAAAACAACTATCTATCCACTTACACCACTTGTACAACACATTATCATCAACCAGAGCCACAAGAAAATAATGACTACAATTGAGTAGGCAGCATCTATAAAAGGATGACATGTATTTCCAAATGAGCTATATCTGGTAGCATTATTTTTACAGCCACTCAGGGCTTGTAAAATGTGCCACTACAAATGTGTGTAAATCAATGACTTCATTGGCATTCACACTTTCAGAAGTTAAGCACTGGAATATTCGAACTTCCTACCTATCTAGTTACACATTATAAAGATAGTGCCAGACATGCAAGCACGTCAGCAGAAGTCTGTCATTCAAATAGCATCAGTTCCCTTGAAAAACAATGACCTCATCTGTGTGTTGAACCAGGGTGTAGACAGACAACATAATGTTGCAATCATGTGCTTTTACTGATGTCACACAAAACACCTGCCATTTGAAGAATGGAAACATTCTCCCCCTCCCCACTTAACACACGCTTGCATCGCTTTCACTATAAAAACATTAAATGGATATTTTTCATCTCATGACACTGTTATTTGAATCATTAATTTACAAATGTGTGGGTATAGTATTGACTAAAAAAAGCCACATTTCTTTCACATAATGCATAGAAAATTGTAATAATTACAGTACAAACTATGCATAGCTACACCCACGTGTTGCAATGAAGTTGGAGATATAAAAGTGGGCTTTGGGGATAATATAGTCATCTATGATTTTAAAAATCATTTATCTAGAGTATAGGTTGATTGAGCACATACTCATCTAATTGTAAACACCCACCCACACACACCAGTCTTCCATAGTGAGTATTGAAACTCCTACCTATCTAGTTACATAAAACAGTGAGCATTTTCAAAAAAAAAAACAGTGTCACAGAAGAAGTCTGATTCTTAAGAGCAGAGATTGCACTTTTGTCAGGATGGCCTAATCAATGTGTTTCAGAGAGAATGTTTCTGTAAAAAATGGGATAAGGAAGCTGTGAAAACAGCAAACTATATTATTCTCAGGAGAAGTGGAGGCACCACCAAGTGATACACCCAGTCTCTCTCTCTCACACACACTCACACACACACACACACACACACACACACACACACACACACACACACACATACACACACACTCACATGTGTACACACACACACACACACACACACATACACATGAAAGTCTTCCATGTCAGGCTTTAAATCTCCTACCTATCTAGGTTAAACAATGAATACAGCACTGTATTAGTCACAAGCATCACAGGAGAAGACAGACAATAAATTGGACATTAGAATATTTGTAAAAAACAATGCTTGGAAGGGATGTTACTGTGCTTATACAACAAATGCTTATATGTGCACAGGACAATGTAGTTTCACTATGGCTGTCACATGTAATGACATACTTTTACACTGAAATGTAGTTACTACCCTTACTGTACAATATGTTACTGTGAGGGACATTGACATGTTCCACATAATGGGATGACAGGAACATTGACAAGGTCCACATAATGGGATGACATACATAATGACCATATCACACCACTGGATTTTCAATCAAACATTGCATTGACATCATGTAGGAATGACTGCACACATGTATTGTCTCATATTTACTCTATGTGCATTGGCATGGCACACATACAAGTTGTACATAGGATTGTACACTGCAGAATGATATGGATTTGATGAAACTAAACCAACCAAGCTGATAACATAGTGCAAGTGTAAACATTGTAAAGTACACATATTTCATTAAACAAATGAATTAGGCGAGTTAACATAATTTAAAACTCCTTATCATCTCTGGGTAACAGGAATACAGACAAACCAACATTTTGTAACATAAAACTATTTATTAATATAATAATTAATATAAAACTATATATTTTCTATTGTACACTTTGAATGCAGCTCCACTAAGCTGATTTGTGTTCCTGATGCTAAAGTGTTGCAGCATACATAATCATATCTTAAAATGTTGAACAATGGTAATTAGTAGTAATCTGATATGCTCTGTGCAAATTCCTCACAAAGATCTTTACAAGACAATCTTCACAATAAGTACCAAGCAGATTACTGTAGCAGTAGGATGATATCTGAAGTTAATATTTAGCTAACATTTAGAGACACAATAGTCAACATATGGAACATGTTGTCATCCACATGTATTCAAACATTTTCAGCATGCCAAAAAAAATTTAGACTTGATTATCATTGTAGCACAATGATTAGAAATTCATATTTGTAAAAGTTTATATTTAGTAACAAAATGCACAGCACGACCATCCATATAAAACAGGGTTTATTACATCAATTTTTCGAGCTGAACTCTTTTTCAAGAATGAATCAATACATTAAAACCACATAATAAATATGCAACATCAGGCAATCACATAATATATCTCATAAACACATTATATAATTATGCAATTTGTAAAACATTTTACTAAATTTGACTTAATAATGTGCTGAAATGCTTCATTACAGCCTGAAAAACTTCATAAAATAAATATAGTATTCTCTACTGATATATGCTTGTCTCAGTGTCAAACTGGGTTTAATACTGTTAGTTTTATTAAGCCCCGGGTAAACATCAGATCTAAAAATGTTTATCCATTTATATTCTGCTCTCTCTGTGGCATTCACAATGCCCCCCCTTTTTCTTGAAAACTCTCTGCAAGATCTTGAATTTAAAGACATGCTAATTTCCACAATGTAAAATATGCTTACTAAGTGCATTTGTTTCAAACCCCCTTCTTATAACAGATAAATGGGAGGGAATTCTCTCCTTAAATTTGCAGTTGTTTTTTTCCAATATAAAAACATAAACATTTCTCACAATTAGCCATATGAACTAAATGTTCACTATTGCATGTCCCAAATGCCTTAAAACAAAATTAACTTGTGTTATGGGATGTATAAATTCTGTTTCCATATTAATGAACTTACAGAAAATGCAGTTATAACAAGGGACTCTCCCCTTGTTAAATCTATATAGTTCTTCATTTTTACCAAAGTCTTTGTAACAGAGAAGTTGTTTAAGATTCTTCTCTTTTTTATATACAAAATAAGCCCTTTCTCCTACTATTTTCCTTACATTAGCGTCAGCACTAAGAACAGTCAAATTTCTTTTAATAATGGACTGAATCTGTCTAAAATGTCTATTGCACTTCATCATATACCCTAATGTGTTAAATCTAGCATCTCTCACAGAGCTATCATTCTGGGCAATATTACCTCAATAAATAAATATGGTTTGCCCACATTAGACCTGCATTTTGCATTCTCAGTTAACAAACCTCTGTTATAACCTCTTACCAAAAAATCCTGTGTCATAGTTTATATTTGACAGATGATTTCAGCAAACATGAATGCATGCCATCATCTTTGTCACTCTATGGACCATGTAATCTGTGCATCAAATACTTCATCCTGTTTAAATTTAAAGGACACTGAATAAACATAGCTTAGCACAGTGGTGCAAACTGATATAGAGTAATATGGACGAAGGCAATCATATCCAAAGAAAATGCCATAGGCACTGTGCTTCCATTTAGTGTTAGTTATATTTGTTGCCTGGTACAAGATTTTGTGCAAATGCAGGGGTGGAAGAAAAATGATACAGAAGGGAGAAGACACATTGTCAGGGTGACATGAAGGCAGAAACAAAGTAAATTATCAATGAAGAAGGATAATGGTGACTCATAACAATGTTGTCAACAGGTACATCTAAATTACTGCACCAAAAACATTCATTAACGCTTAGCTAACTGCTGGAATAGAACTCTTGAAATAATAAAAAAAAATGTTTCCACACATTTGAGTATTAGCTCATCATACCACAAAGGAATTATTACTTCACAGCATTAAAATAACACTACTGAAGCACATTAAAAATGTATTAAAGAAGGCGGGGTGAACAGAGAGAGAGAGAGAGAGAGTTACAGACAGATGCAGAAAGGAATAGCAAGAATATGTTTTGTAGGACATGTAGGAATACAGTTATGCTGTTTGAGTCTTACTTCTTAAATCATCATTAATTTATCATGCTTTGTACAATAAACTGATTGCAATATGTACACATAAAGGTTGGCAGAGTGCAATAAATGTAAATCCCTAACCAGGATAAGGTTGGCTTACTAAATCTACCTGTTGGGGCTGTAATGTTTCTAAAAATTATGCTTTACTGCATTATTCCAAGGTTATGTTAAGACAATGTGTTATATTTAGAAAAATACAGATGTTTGCAAGTAAATATATGCTAAGAATATGAAATGTCATGAAGTATTAAACTGGCATACAACTATAATCCAGTCTCTGACAGTATGTCAAGACAGCAGGCTACAAAAAGCATAATTATGTCAACATACTACATAAGAACTCATAGTTTAGTTCTTAAAGCAGCCTAATATTTTTTTTTCAATAACTGTTCGAAAGTACTACATTTAGTATGGCTTCTCTGTATTCCCATAGAACAGCAGTTGTAAGCACATTTGTGTGCCAGGAACAGGACCAATATTAATTACATTGAATTTGTTAGTTTTGCAATAAGATGTTGAACCATGTTCACCATTGCTCAGCATTGCTGTGTTATGCCAAATTCTGTGCAAATACCGAGGACATAAAGTGAAGACTTTTTCATGGGCCATTTCTTGCAATGTGAGTTTTGTGTGTGAATCTATCTTTTATTGGATTAAATGTATGAAAAGGGATGGATAGGAAAGTGGTGAAAATGGGGATGACAAGCACAGGGTAGCACACAGGGAAAAGAATACAGGAATTTACAAGTGCATTGTGGAATAGGAGTATATCTATCCACCTATTCACAATGTCAATGTACAATTGTACACATAATTTTATGACTTTGCAGAGTCATCATGCCAGTGATGAGTGACAACAAAGGTATAATGTTATATGGTCAATTGGACTTAGTCAATTCCATTAGGATGATACATAGGCAAAGTGGAGAGCTATGTATGAGGCATTTTTGTGGGACATACATTAGCAAGGTGATAAAGACTTTAAATCTAATGATAATGTGACATTGTACCAAGTTCCAGTGAAAATGTAATAGAAGCAAGTTATAAAAGTTGTATTTCATATTTGACTATAAATATCTGAATGATTGGGATATTGCCAACAGCTATCATAGGCATGTATGCACATAATATTAAACAAAGACTACAATCAGTACATGTGTATCTCTTTCTTTTTGTCTGTTGCATCATTTCATTAATTATGCTTTCATAATAAAAACTCTATCTCTGTTTTCTTGCCATATGTTATCTTTATCAATGGTTATATTATTCTCTTTATTATGAACAACATTTCTTACTAAGACCCAGGGACTGCGGTCATTTAAGCCAGCATTTGTAAGTTAGGACTGCTGTTACCCTAAACTAGACAATGTACTTGCAGACCTCTTTTACGTCTCTTCTCCCTGACACATCTTTAGCAACTGCATATCAAGGAGGAGAGAATGAGAAAGCTGATTGCTCCTACAGTCAGGGTAATCACAGACCCTGCATGCCATTAACTGGGAACACTTCTCAGCACTAGTAATTTCATTACTAAGCTGTGTGCATGTAATCATCTAGGTCCTTACACCATGTTTAAATCCCTACAATTAGTACAGCTTTTGGTATTCAGGAATGCTAATGATTTAACACCTCTTTTGCATAATCACAGTGCTCAAAGGGCAGACTCTGCAGTATGTATAAAGATAATGGTGCAGCTAATACCCTTGTATTGTACTGGGGAAAGTGGATTGAAACACAGAGCTTGCTACTGCTAGTAAAACAAGACTTATGAAGACTTATCTGTTGTTTTCTACAGTACTGTATTGTTAAGGTATGTTGCTATTTCTTAAGTTGTTCCTTTCTTGTTCTTAATAATTTGTGAATGTCTTATTGCTATACTGTTGCACCACATCATATGTCAGTTAGTATTATCATTACAGCTTTGGAAGCATTAGGTACTTCAGTCTTGCTTCTTGGTTTATTTGTGCAAATGAAGGTATAATTGACCTATTCTCTGTCTTATGGGTGGTGGTGAATTGAAAACTATTATGTTGCAAACATCTTGCAGGGGAGATTACTGACATAACTGTACACATCAGACAAATGACTCTTATTAATTGTATTTTATTATGAGAGTAATCAGTTATTTAACTTTTTTTCTTTATAGGTTCCATGTTTAGCTTGTTATTACTGCAAGTAACAATTGTGTTCTTCGGGGTTGCCCCTGTCTGATTCCATCATAAATCGACCATTATATGGTTAAGTGAAGGTTGTGGTATCTGACAGTAATCAATTTTTCCTATGTGTATGTGCATGGTATCTTAGGCTTTAAGCTAGGTAATGATTGTGTATGCAATCCTTTGCCTCTTGATCTCAGCCAGGGCATATTGTGCATGCCTCCATTTTCAGCCGGTGCTTCTCCCTCAGGCTCCTCATCCTTACCTGTTGGCCCTGCCTATGGTGCTTAAAACTGTGGTCCTGCCTCTTGGTGTCTTTGTTAAAGCTGTTTCCTGAGAATTATGTTGTACAATATGGCACAGACTGTAAGTATTTCAGCACAGATGTCCGGGTCATACTACAGTGTACCACCTGATGTGTCTAGACACTGAGACCTTGATTTAAGCAAACCAAACACACATTCTATGATATTCCTAGTTTGAGTGTGGGTTGAATTCTATCCTTGCTCAGTGTGGTTGGGTGGTTATCTCATGAGTGTCATGAGCAAGGTCTCCAGTGCATAATTACCTGTTTCCCACACTAGATGCACTTGAGGAATATCACCCCTAGCAAACATGATGTACAGTTTACATGTGTGCCATATGTGTGAGTCATGGAAACTGCTGGTTTTACTTGAAAAGATGTTGCAGATGACTCCCTTGGGCATTACAGACAACCAGACCATTTATGGAGTAGAAACCTTTGTTGTTAATGTACCCCCTTCCCTGTTCCTAGGTGTGTGTGTGTGTGTGTGTGTGTGTGTGTGTGTGTGTGTGTGTGTGTGTGTGTGTGTGTGTGCAATCTATGGCCCCCAAAACTTCAGGGAAGTGTGCTAATGCATAGTATTCCTGCATGGCATGCTCACTCCTGTGGTGTTCATACAAAATAGATATGCTCCCATGCATGTAGTAGCATTGCATTTAAAAACTGATAAAATATTATAGAGGCTGTTTCCTCTGACACCCCTAATATATCCCCCTGTGGATTTCAGGAAAGTACCATTAGCTAGTATGCATAAGCCCAAGGATTCAATAAAGTCCGTGTATGCTCAGTGTAGAGCCTACATGGAATGTATCCAATGTACACGGCCATGGTTCTAGCTCGGCAGTGCGCCATACATATCAATTAAGGTGCATACCTAAGGGAGGTCACAGCAACACAGATATTAAATCCATGTAAGACTGATGGCACAGCCACATACCCTTCAGCCCATTAATTTGACTGAAAGGTGTACAAGATATTTTATTTTATTTTATTAAATTGGATTTTTATTTTTTTTTTTATATTTATGTGCTTGCTTGCATGGTATGGCACATTGCTTAGCTGTGCTTAGCTTTGCGCACATCTACATCAGACATCCCTAGACATCTAAAAATAGAAACCAGATGTTTTCAGTGTTATTGTTTTTTTTCATGTACCTGTTTGTGAGGTGTGGCATGTTTAGCTTTGCACACATATACATCAGACATCTACTAGATATCTAAAAATAGAAACCGGATGCATTTCAGTTAATACTTTTATTTTATTTTTTACATGTGCTTGTCTGCATAATGCACTGTGTTATTTAGCTAAGGGTAGTGTGGCATACCTAGTTATTAGACATTTGCTAGACAGCTAAAAATAGAAACCGTAAATATTCAGTTGTTGTAGTTCTGCAGTCCTTAGCAATAAGCAATCCCATGCAGTGAAGCTGCACTATGCTTAACAGCACCTCTGCAGTATATCTGAAGATATATGCACTCCCTTCACTATTCCAGTGGCTAAATAGGTTGAGTCATGACCTACAGTGTAGTAGGTCCCGGGTTTGAGTCTTGGGCAGTAATATTTTTGACATATAGTGCTGTGAAACTGTGTCCGCTGACTGAAACATAGGTTGACTTTACATTAAATAATTGTTACATTTGGAAAAGCTGTGCGATGCTAAGCAGTGCTTATACATGGTCAATGGTCTTTCCCAATTTGCTCATTGCTAACCTTTGCGTAACATGATTTGTGCGAGTTTGCACAATGCTAAGCAATGCAGCGTGTTTTTGAAAGTTACAGTATGATGTGCAAGGGTGGGAAAGCAGCCTATTTAAAGGCCAATAGGCAGGAATTTCACATCATTCCTTGGAGCCAGACCTTGACTGTGGGTATGGTTGCTGTTGTGGGGGAGGGTGTGCATTTTAGGGCTCAAAGTTGGGGTATACAGGAGTCCAGGGTTTTCATTGGACTCCTGGTGAAATGCCATGGACCTCGGCTGTTGCATGGCAACTACCAAGGCTCAGAGTGTAAGTCTGAGGCTTGGAATAGTTTGGCCAGGGATCTAACCAGTGCGACTGGTATCCCCCGCACTGGTGAGCAGTGTCATCACCGCTATGACAAATTTTAAATTAGCAAGAGTGGAACTTTGGACTCCTGGATGTAAAGAGGTAAGGGATGGGTGCATCCCACAGATATGTAAGTATGTTTTCCAGTAAAAAAAAAAAAAAAATATATATATATATATATATATATATATATATATGCTGAATCTGTACAAAACTGGTATGCATAATGGTTTTGTTCTCTTACTACAGCTGCAGAAGAGAGGGGTTGCAATGTCCAGTCCCATGCAAGCTGTTTGGCCAGGATGAAGCAGATATGTGATATGTAAGAAAATCAATAAAGTAATAACTTAATAATAAAATAAATTAAATACAAATATTGCAGTCTTAACAGTCATGTATGAAATACCTGGTACATCATACATTTTTATTAATGTGTCAGTGCATATCTGAACTGGTAAAGCAAGTTAAAGGAAGTAAGCAAGTAGTACTGTGTAGCATAGATTCCAACCATCAGTTAATGTTGTGTTCTACCGATATTAAGAGTCAATGTTGTGGGCTGCTCATTGTCTGAATTATGCTGTAGATCGCACTCACTAAATAAACAGGGTAAACGTGTAAGTTAACAGAAGTCCTAGATAGCAATCCATGTATGTATATGCCAGATATGAAGCAACATTAATCTATAAAGTGTAAAAGGAGATGGTGCTCTGATTATTAATTTTTCAAAATATAGACAAAGGCTGTGAATATGGTGAGATGCATGAGTCTCTAAAAAGAGATAGAATACATTCTGGCATAAAATTTATGAAAAAAGGGTAAGTTGTTAGGGGAAACAGATCTACCCTTATGCAGATCTGTGGATGTGCACATTTTAAGTGAAAGCAATTTATGTAAAATAAAATATGAGTCATTTGAACAAAAAATGAGAAATAATGGTTGGATATGTTATGAAAGTAATAGATATAAAATACTAAATCCTGATGCAATGTGCTGTAATGTTCAGAAAGGAACTCCTGATGAGTGTTCAGGGTTATGGATGCAGCACAGTCTGCCATCCATGACTCCCTCCAGCATGTTGTTGATACCCTGGAATGGTTGACTGATTCAGGGGAAAGAAGTTGGTCTGAGACAGATTGCACACTATCTGCCTTGGAACGCATGTTGTCTGTGATGGAACAACTGGTTAGAGTTGAGCATCGGCCTTGTTGATGTAGCTCAGCAACTACATCTACTGAGAATCAACATGGCTGTGCAAAATCACACTGCAGTAGTGGCAGTACATCCAGCTCTCCAGAGGGGAGTGTACTGTCCACACTAAGATGTGGTAGGCTATGAGCTTGTGGTCCTGGGCATTCCTGTGAAGAACATGTTTCCAGCATACAGCAGTCACCCTCAGGTAGTAGCACAGCATCTGACCTTGGGCATGGAGGTGCCAGTGCAACTCCTGGCAGAGCGAATTCACATGTTCGAGGGTGAACTGTCAGGTCTACCATGCATGGCTCACAACTGTCCAACATATACAACTGTAAGGCTAGCACTTAGCTTGGCTGTGTTCTCACAGATACTCACACACTGCTGTCACATTCAGGTCACCTACAGACACACATGCCACATTTCCATGGTCACTTTTGCCTGCTTTCCTTCCTGACTCACACATATGCTTTCCAACCTATTGGGTCAACCTAGGGCTCCTGCACCCCCACACAACACCCTGTGCAAGTGATGATACCTATGCCACAACACTATCATCTTTCTAATGGATGCAGGGAAATAAAGCTATGTGTCTGATGCACAGGGTGACTATGTACATTAATATGAATTTGTTTCATCCATTGTTCCTTTTGACATGCTACTTGTACTGGTCAATTACAGATATTGTATGTTGCCATTTATAATAACTATACCATAATAATGTGTGCATGTTATGATGGATGCTGCTGTAATGGCTGTGTAATCACACAATGATAGGTGTTTCATGGAAATGTATACATTTCACTTTCAAGATTGTGTAGGACACTCCTATGGGTACACATCTACAATCAACCCATTAACATCAGAGCAGAGGACTGAAGGTCAGCACAGAAGAAAAATGTCATCAGAAAAGAAAAACAGTGTAGGTTCATGGGTTCATACGTTCATATGTATTTAATAGGCTAATGAACACAAGGGCTTCTTTAAGTCTAGCCATGCATCCCTAACCACTGACGAGGTCTGATATCCTTGATAAGTGTAAGCAGGATTTTAGGAGCTAAAACATCTTCAAGCTGGGGTGTGGAAGATGAACCATATACAGTTTCCCTGTGTCTGTTAGAGACATTGGTCCTAAACCAGGTATGAATGCCCTGTTCCCCATCCAATTGTGTAACTTGCACTTGATTTGCATTAGAACAGAACTCTGCTTCACATGGATGGTGAGCTGATTCCATATAGAGTGTAGTCTCTGGGTTACATACCTGACTCTCCAGCATGATCTATTTATACCAAAGCCAAGGTGTAGGTCTGTAGAACAGGTAATTCTGGTGCTTGTTGTTTTGTGGATATGCAAGAGGTCCACAGTGGGGTATGACACCATCCTGTATGACAGGCATACACTTCCCTCCAAAGCATGTAGAAGACAGAATATATGGATAGGGCTTTGGCACGGTCTGCATAGGACATGTTACATAAACCATCTAGTGATTTAGTGAGGAATCTCTGTGGATGTTACAATTGTCGGATATGCCTGGTTAGTTACATACCAAAGGTGGCATTGCACTCAATGATAGGTCTGATGAATGCCAAATGCAGTGGAACAATGAATTCCTTCGATTTACATGTCATACCTTTGTTTATAGGTTATGCAACTTAGAATGATTTCCCTAATATTACAGACATGTGTCAGTCAAAGGCTAGATCACTATGTGTCCATAAGTCCCTGACTACTGAGTCAACTGTTGGAGGTGTGCTGTCAATATGATAGTTATCAGGGATGGCTGACTTCACAAAGGATAAGTATTATGCATTTCTTGGCCCTTACTGGTAGTCCATGGTTCTGGCAACAACTGTATGTCTATGTCAGCCCCCCTGTATAACATTTGTGTCTGTGTGGGATTCAATGACAGCTCCTAATTTGCAATCATCAGCAAATTTAGTCAGCTGGAGATCACTGACAGTGGCCATGACTGTAGAGACATAAATGCCTAGAAGGAGCAGTCTGAGGAATGATTTGTGAGGGAGTCCACTGGTGACTGGCCTCATTGTAGAGGTGGACATTCCAATGCTAACTTCCTGGATCCTGTTTGTCAGCCCCTTGGCTATCCACAGGCTGACATACGAGTTTGTACCTAACCTCTTGAGTTTGTCAGGGTTATAGTATCCAATGCCTTGTATGGCATGGTAGGTGAAGTGAATCATTTCTCCCTCATACATTGCTTTGGTTACCTTCTCAAATAGGTCCACCAAGTATGGTAGCCATGATCTGCCCTTGACAAAACCAAACTGGGTTTGTTCCAGTGTCTGTAGGTGTATTACATCTCTATTGATCATTTCCAGGATATTTATTTTCACGGCTTAACATATCAGACTACTGAGACATCTTGGTTTGTAGTCTCCATGGTCTGTAGATGGCCCACCTTTGTGCAGAGGGATGACTGTTGCTGTTCTCCATTCACAAAGCACAATGCCTGTTTGGTGGCTACAGTGAAATATTAATTCCAGAGGCCCTGAAAGGCCATGTTTCATGCTATATAGAAGGTATGTTGGGATATTGAGTGGGCCCATTGATGCAGTGCACTTGGTCTTAAGACGTGATCCCAACTGATAGTAGGGTACTTATATTTGATGTTTTTTACAGATAGAAGGTTGAGGGGGAGAGAGGGGTAATGTTGAGGCACAGTTTATGCTATAGTTTGCTAAATCATCTGCCTCCTTATAAGTTCCAATTACAATGAGATATGCACACAATTTTGTCTTACCTTTGCAGTTGTGGACATAGCCAAAGTAATCTTTGTGGTTGTCCTTGGCCTGGGAGGCCAAATTTACATCAAATCTAGCTGTGGTAGACTTCATTTGTCCTCTGATTTATTTGTTTACTTTGAGATTGCTGTTATCCTGCTCTGTGCTGTATGCTTATGTTTTTCCATGAGTTTCTTGCTTCTGTATACAGCCTATCAACTTTGTGATTCCATCACAGTGGCTTGATTTTGAGTTAGGTCTATTCTTCTCCCTGGTGTGTACGGCTGCCTCTATGCACGTATTAATATGCTCATACAGGGTTTCTGTGAACATGTCTGCATAGTCTGCAGTATTCTCAGTGTTTATGGGGTCTTGAGATTTGGACAGTGTATCCTCAAATAGCTGGAGGTCAGCCTTACAGTAGTTCCTGAATATTTCATGTGTAGATGGGGGTCCATGTTTTATTTCTACTTCAAAGGAGACTATTTGTGTTTGGACCTTACCAGGGAAGACATTACAGTACAGGGTGTTAATGACTCTGCAATAGTTCCGAGACCCACACCCAGTATGGTTGCTCCCCTGGTTGCTGTAGTGACTATCTGGTCCAGGGAGTTATTGTTGACAAAATCCAGGAATCTCTGTGCCTGTATGTTCAGTGTCGAATAGGATTCCAAATTAATAGTGGAATACTCCAAGTCACCCATGCATATGGTATTGCATGGGATGGCTAGTGTTTGCAATATGTTTAAATACACAATATAAGTTTCCTGGGCCATAGATGGGGGTGTACAGCTTGCTGGATTTTGCCTATTGTGATTTGAATCTGGTGCAGCTCAGGTGCATTGTCCTGTTTGACCAGGCTTGAGCTAACTTAAGTTTTGATGTACATAGAAACACCTCCACCTATAGTCCCTGCCTGTGAAGTAGCTGATCTAACTGTGTGGAAGGCATAATAAACTTGCACTGTTGTTGTGCTTTCTGCAGCTTTAAGGCATGTGTCAGTGAACACACAGACATCTTCCCAGAGCTCAAATAGCATCTGTAAGTATAGTCTAGGGAGGTACGTCACAGGACATGTACGCCCACATGGACTATGAGTGGGTCATATCATGGGACCATAGGACATTAGTGGGCCCTTACAAACCTAGCCAAGTTCTACCCTTATTTCCATAATCAGCAACAATTGCCCCTGTCCAAGAGGGACACAGGTGGAACCCCCGGGATGAATTTATGGTTTCCCATCTAATCATCCAGATTGCGTTTGAAGAGGACCAATATGCTGCTTTGTTTGACATGATGTGGAAGTCAATTCCAAAGGTGTGATAACCTCTGGGAGTCAAATCTGACCCTCCACCATACTGTATTACTATCACATACTAGGTTAAGGTGCATAGAGTGAGCAACCTGAGTGCTATATGATTTGGGAGTATGCAACATTTCCAATAAAGCCTGTTCATAGATTGCCTTATATGCAATGCATAGATCTCCTCTGAGTAGTCTGTATGAAAGAGAATAAAGTGACAGTGATTTCAGATGATCCACATAGGACAGATGCTAAAAACCTTGAATTATTCTTGAGAGTAACCTTTGTGGTCTCTCCGATTTCTGCAGGTGCTTGCAAAGGTGCATACCAAAGAGACATTGTATTCCATTATTGGCCTGATGAGGGAGAGAGTACAGAGAGGTTATAACTATTTTTACTCTTTTGGGTGCAATAGCCTTACATATGAGATGAGCAACATATAATGCCCTTTTTACCACTGTGGAGACATGGTGATCAAAGGTCCGTCACCAGTGAGTGCATACGTAGGGTTTTTATTGATATTTGAGTTTGCAGGAACGTCACACTTACTGAGAGGGATGTTAATGCCATTTTATTGCAGTGAGGTTAAGGCCATGGGTTTGACATCAATCATTTGTGTGTGTAAGATCTTCTGTTGTCATCATCTGGAGCTTCTATGACCGCTCCCATTTTGCAGTCATCAGCAAATTTTGTCAGCCACAGACACTTAATTTTAGCTTGTATTTTGGAGAACTACATTCTAAACAGCAGAGGTGCCAGGACAGATCCCTTTGGAACAACACTGGTTACAAGTGTGCTGTTGGAGGTGGATTCCCCTATTTTCACTCCATGGTTTCTATCAGTGAGTCAGTTAGCAACCCATCTAACAATATCAGGTTTGATACCTAGTTATTTTTTTAATTTCTGCAAGTCTTTTAGGTTTCTATCATCATGTTGGAAATGGACTGCATTCCTAAGTCAAAGTACGATTAAAGTTCATGAAATTAGTATTGTTTCAATCTTTGATGCAATGTGCCCAGTAATGACTCCTGCAATATGTATGGAGTTACATGTATTGGTAACATATCTAAATTTAATTGTAGATTCTTTTTTTATAAGATCTGGTGCTCCTACTACTATTGGAACTGTATGGGTAACTTTGTTCCACATTGCTCTCATTTTTGCCTGCAAATCCTGATATTTTATGATTTTGTGTCTCTCTGTACACAAGACACTGTAATTACTGGATGTAGCAATTTCAGTGATCAATGCTACTTTTGTCTTCTTTTCATGGACCACTATATCTGGTTTTCTCACATCTCTCTTTTGAACTGTTGGCAATGGGTGATCACATATGATATAGACTTCATCATTTTCTATGATGCTTTGTGGCTCATGTTTCTAGGGTTTTTCAGCTACTTCAGTACCATAATATTTACATACTTAGATGGGTGACTTTATCAATGATGGCTGAGTGGGGGGGGGGGTAGTGTCAAATATTTTGGCTATATCTTGATAGGGTGTATGCACAGACTTCTCCAATCCAGGTCATTGGTGATTGTCTCCAAGAAGTCCACAATGTTTCACAGGTATTATTTCCCTTTGACAAAACAAAATTGATTAGGGGTAGTTGTTTGGAGCTTACCTATATCTTTATTGATAAGGTTCAAGATGATTCACTCCATGGCCTTGCAGATAAGCATGGTAAGGTCAGTGGAAGCACCACCTTTGTGCAAGGAAAGGATGGTGGCCATTTACATTCATCTGTGACAAAGCCAGTGCTTAGACTACATTTGAAAGGAGTACCCAGTGGTGTTGCTAATTCCTGTTGGAGACTATGTAGGACACAGCCTGTGATATCAAATCCCATAGATGCTGTGTGTTTGGCCGTGGAGAGGGCATTTATGACTTGCTCTTTAGAGATACACTTTAGGGAACAGGTAGTATGTATGTCAGTACATGTGGCTGAGACAGGGGCAGTGAGGTATTCACAGAACCTGTCAGCTGACAGGTGAACTATGTCCGCAGGCTCAGTATATGTGCTAGAATTAACTAACAGTTCAGCACAGATCTGTCCCTGTCCTTTTAGTTGACAGATGTAACTAGCACCTTTTGGTTGTCCTTTGTGGAAGAAGCTAATTTGAATCCATAGTTTGCTTGTGAGAACTTCAGAGGAACTCTTATTGTAATGTTTAAGCAGAGTAGGGAGTGTTTCCAGTTTATGACTCACTCCATCTTAGTCTTAGACAGCTATTTTTTCCTCTTATTGTAAAGCCTATTAATGGCAGTCATCTACCAGGCAGGTTTGCTCTTCCTTGAAGAGCTTGTTTTGGTCCTATCAGGTACGGCCAGGTCAATGCAGTTAAACAGGTGTTTGAAACATTGGTATAGACCTGGCCATATTTACCAGTTCCATATCAGGAGGGGGGATGCAGTACAGTTACTTATGCTATCCAGTAAGAGGTAATTATGTTATCTGGAGAAGTGTTTTAGTTTTCTCCTCAAGTGTCAGCAGACAAATGGATGGAAGCACTCGCCACTCCAGAGACCAGTCTACGACACCAAGATGTATTGCGGTCTTTTATTGAACACCAAACACTCCAAAACCATGAACGCTTTAGTAAAATCACACACTGCGTTTTCGTCACACATAGACTTCATCAGATACCCTAATGCATCCATTATAATGTCATTTTATAGTCTTACTAACAAGATAATTAGTCTTCTAATTATATCTAATCAACATTTAAAGCAGAAATTCAAAATATTTCATACCCACGGTCATGCTTTTTCATTAAATACATATTGCACATAGAATTATAATAAACAGAAGAGATGAAAGTATTTATAGTTGTTTAAAATGTCATATTTCAATAAATAGGTTAATAAATATATGTGTATAAATATTCCAATAAATATATATCACAATATAACACATATTATGTAAAAACCATTTTTAAAAAATACATATTTTAAAAAATACATTTTAAAAACATTTAGGGGAACATACATTAATGATAAAATACTATTATGAGTGCATTATGAATTCATGAATATGTTTTTAAGATGTTTTAAAAGGTTTTAAAATATTTTAAAATGCAGACTAGATCTATGGGGAGGTGTAATGGTGACCTCTAGTGGCAAAGCCAAATATATGTATTTTCTTATAATCTGGCTGCTCTTAATTTTAATAAGGGAAGTATAGAGATGCTATCATTTAACCCAGGCCATTTGTCTGCATTTAATGCCACCTGCCACCATAGCTCTCTATATTCTATCCTGGTCTTCCAGGGGCCCCCTCTAATATCTATTGGTATATGTTCTACAATTAAAAATTTAAATTTATATTCCTTACAAAGTTTACTATGCTTATATAAGGCATTACTCTCTTTCTTTACCGAAATCTCATATATACGTTCATAAATTCGTTTTTTTAGGGCTCTTTCAGATTTACCAATGTAAAAAGAACCACATTTTTCACAATAAGCAAGGTATACTATGCCTTTTGTATCACAATTGAAATATCCTGTACTATATACCTTTCTGTGTCTACTTTGAATATAATACCCCTCCCCATTAGATACATAACTACATTGGGCACAATGACCACACTTGTAAGTGCCCTTCTTATTATTATTTTTATTAGAAAATATATTCCTATTCTCCAAAATATTGCCCATATTCCTTGAATTCCTATAGATAATTTTCTTGGGAATATTTGATATATTTTCTATATCCGAAAGTTCCACAAATTTCTCCCATTCTTTAAAAAATATAATCTAAATATAACCTATATACAAAGGACAAGAAGGTGGAGCGGCAACTAATCCTACTATTAATACAGGACTAATTAGTATTAACAGCAACAGTTCTGATGGTTATTCCCAAGCATTAGTATTGGAATATAATAATATAAATAGTGGAATAAGTAAAATATTTTTTAAAGAATGGGAGAAATTTGTGGCACTTTCGGATATACAAAATATATCAAATATTCCCAAGAAAATTATCTATAGAAATTCAAGGAATATGGGCAATATTTTGGAGAATAGGAAGATATTTTCTAATAAAAATAATAATAAGAAGGGCACTTACAAGTGTGGTCATTGTGCCCAATGTAGTTATGTATCTAATGGGGAGGGGTATTATATTCAAAGTAGACACAGAAAGGTATATAGTACAGGATATTTCAATTGTGATACAAAAGGCATAGTATACCTTGCTTATTGTGAAAAATGTGGTTCTTTTTACATTGGTAAATCTGAAAGAGCCCTAAAAAAACGAATTTATGAACATATATATGAGATTTCGGTAAAGAAAGAGAGTAATGCCTTATATAAGCATAGTAAACTTTGTAAGGAATATAAATTTAAATTTTTAATTGTAGAACATATACCAATAGATATTAGAGGGGGCCCCTGGGAGACCAGGATAGAATATAGAGAAATATGGTGGCAGGTGGCATTAAATGCGGACAAATGGCCTGGGTTAAATGATAGCATCTCTATACTTCCCTTATTAAAATTAAGAGCAGCCAAATTATAAGAAAATACATATATTTGGCTTTGCCACTAGAGGTCACCATTACACCTCCCCATAGATCTAGTCTGCATTTTAAAATATTTTAAAACCTTTTAAAACATCTTAAAAACATATTCATGAATTCATAATGCACTCATAATAGTATTTTATCATTAATGTATGTTCCCCTAAATGTTTTTAAAATGTATTTTTTAAAATATGTATTTTTTAAAAATGTTTTTTACATAATATGTGTTATATTGTGATATATATTTATTGGAATATTTATACACATATATTTATTAACCTATTTATTGAAATATGACATTTTAAACAACTATAAATACTTTCATCCTTCTGTTTATTATAATTCTATGTGCAATATGTATTTAATGAAAAAGCATGACCGTGGGTATGAAATATTTTGAATTTCTGCTTTAAATGTTGATTAGATATAATTAGAAGACTAATTATCTTGTTAGTAAGACTATAAAATGACATTATAATGGATGCATTAGGGTATCTGATGAAGTCTATGTGTGACGAAAATGCAGTGTGTGATTTTATTAAAGCGTTCGTGGTTTTGGAGTGTTTGGTGTTCAATAAAAGACCGCAATACATCTTGGTGTCGTAGACTGGTCTCTGGAGTGGCGAGTGCTTCCATCCGTTTTTCTACTGACACTTGAGGAGAATTCTTAGTAACTTTGGCAGTTCCTTTTTGATTTGGGAAGTGTTTTAGTTTATTTGATGGTTTGTGGGGGTGGGTATGTGATACTTAGTTCACATGTGACTGACATGTGGTCATATCTCACTAGAGAAAACCTCATAGTGGGGTGCTAGAGTGACACCTGATATTGGTAAGCACCAGATCCAGAATGTTGGCACCCACTGTGGGGCTGTCAAACAGCAAGTCCAGTGCATTGGAGTGAATAAAGTTGAAGAACCTTTGGGCATGTGAGTTAAACCACAAGTAATTTACCCATTCAATGGATGAGTATTTAAAGTCGCCCAAAGCCAGGGTGTTTGGATGTATGTTGATAGACTCAAGTAGATCCAAATAGGCAGAATGGTTGTCCTGATTCACAGAGTGGGTCATGTAGCTATCAATAACTTGAGTAAGTGTCCGACCAATAGTAAATTGTACCTGAAGTATCCCCAGGGAATCCTACTGTGTAACAAATCTGGACATGTATTCATCTGTAATGACTATGAAATCACTGCTTCCTTAAATTTTCATGCCTTCAGTTTGTGGTCTGAATGTGTGGAAAGAGGTGTAATCTGATATGGTTGGGGTGCTCCCCACAGCCATGAACCAAGTCACAGTGGCAGCACAAATGTGCAAGCCTTCCATGGTGAGAACTGCTTCCAGTGAGTGCAGTTTCATGTTAAGACACCTAGCATTTAGCAGCATAAGCTTGAGGTTTTTGTAATATGTAGTTTTCACATCTGGGATTTTTGCCCTTGAGACACTGCCTAAAAAGGTCAGTATGGGGGTGGCATGAGCCTTGGCCAGTAGCCAAAATTCCAGGGGTGACAGATGAAGACTATGGCAAATCAACTAGGTCTGCTGATCATGTCATCCCAGCCTGACAGATCCTGTATCACCTTAGAATGACATCATAAACTGAGGTAATTATTGAGGTCAATTATTTTCCATTTGTATTGAGGCATCATCCTAGCTGAAGGTAAAAAGCAGCTTAAGGCTAGAGGTTTACCTGCCTGAGACACATAGTCTGACAGTTCAGTCATGTCTCTCTACATATAGTCCAGAGAGGTACATCTCAAGTCATGTATGCTAAAATGGACTATGACAGAGTCACAACAGTACCTGTTTTGGGATATGTGAGTGCATGTGTGAGATGGTGGATTATGACACCTGACAGATAGCTGACCATGACCTCCTCCTTATTCAGCCTGGTGAGAGGGATATCTATGTGTCCCACAGTGGAATCCCATATGACTAATATGTTTGTTTTACTGTTTTGCATTAAGGGCTTGACAGATGAGAGACTGGAGTGATAATTATTTATTTTATTTATTATTTTATTTTACATTTGTTTACCGAGATAGTCCAACTGGCACAGGTACATTTACAATGGAGGCCTGGAGAGAAAAACTTCACAATTACATTTACATCAACAAGGTAATACAAACAATCATAAATCATCGAACATTGTGATAGGTACAGAGCTAAGCAGACACTCACAATGCAGACTAAACATATAAACAAAAAATCAGTAGTAGGTTAGTAAATTAAGGATAGAGAGTCTCATATATCCAACTTTGAAAAAACATCGATTAGTGAGGTGGGGGTGAAAGAAATAAAAAATCCTGTGATACGACATTATGTGTTATACAGATACCTAATTGTAGCATTCTGGCAGTAGGGGTGGAAGGAAGGAAGGAAGGTGTATAGTGTGTTGAGACTGTGAGGTTCATGTGATGCATGGACATAGGCATGTATTCATAAGATATGATTTGAGAGCATATTTGAAATGTGTGTTAGTGGGGACAGAGGTCAGAGAAGGGGGAGTTTATTCCAGGATCTGGCTATGGCATGAGAAAAAAGAGCTTTCCCTGAGTTGTTAGCTTTAGAGATGGAGGGAAGGGATTTCTTAGTAGATTGGAGAGGACAATTTGTTCTATATGGACAGAGTAACTGGTTTAGTGCTGTTTTTTTTTCAGGATGTCTGACAATATTAAAAGCAATGACTAGCTGGTGGAGTGGAAGTTCTAGCCATTTTAGCTTCCTTAGGGATTGTCAGTGATGGGTTCTGAAGGTGGAGTTATTAGCAAACTTGGATATTTTATTGTAACATGATTCTAATCTGGTGAGTTCAAGTTTTCTGAGCTGGGTAAGAACTGGTGCAGCATACATTAGGGTGGAGAGAAGATGGGTTTGGGCTAGAGTGATCCATGCCTGTTCTGAGAGGAATTGTTATGTCGTCCCTTTTTTTTTGTGGACCTTTTTTATGGTTTGTGACATATGGGCATCGAAGAGTAGGTTATTGTCAATTTCTACATCGAGGAGTTTAGTGTGGCAGATGGAGATATGATGGTACCATTTATGGAAGAGACTGAAAATGATGTGGAAGTAGGTATAGATTTGTTGGGGGTGACAAGTAGCAATTTTGTCTTTTTGGGGTTTAGTATTAGTTGGATATCAGTAATCCACCTTTCTACAGAACTGAAAGATTCTTGGATGAGTTGTTGCAGAGTGGACAGTATTGGAGCAGAGCAGATAAGAGTCGAATCATCAGCATACTGTATAAGGGAGGCATGCAGGGTGGAAGTGTGAAGATTGCTGATAAATATGGAGAAGAGTAGTGGGCCTAAAATTGAGCCTTGTGGTATGCCTATTGTAGCTGGGAGTAAAGGTGATTGTATACCTTGTCATTGAACTGATTGCTGTCTATGTGACAGATAGCTTATAAACCAGGCAATAGTAGAAGGGACAAAGGATAGGGAGGCCAGGGAGTCTATACATTTAGTTTATTATCATGTTTATTGCATTCTGCAGTGGACATGTTATGTGTAGCATGCTTATGTTTGTGTTTGGCAGGTCACTGGTGTTTATGTATGTTTCTGGTGAGGATCTCCACATATGTAGGTATTTCTGATGTGGGTTTGGGTGAAGTGGGAGGTGAAGTGTGCATGGTGGCAACCTGCTCATTGTCATATGTACTGACCGGTGTGTATTCCAGGATAATATACTTGTATCTCTGACATGTTGAGTTTGTGTTACTTGCAGTCCAGTGACATAAGCATGTACATAATGTGGCAGATCACAACCCCTGATAAGCAAGTGATTATGCATTTCTTACAAGGGAAATCTGAGTCTTCAGAATCTGTCCTATGAGGATCATCTGAAATCACTGTCACTTTAGTGTGTGCCATACAGACTACTCAGTGGTGATCTCTGCCTTGCATACGAGGCAATCTGTGACCCTGCTTTATTGGAAATGCTGCATATCCATAAGTCAAATGGTACACAGGTTACTCACTGTAAAAACCTTAACCTGGTATGTGACATTAACAAAACCTGCTGGAGGGAGATATTTGTCTAGCAGAGTTTAACATACCTTTGTAACAGACCACCACTTCATGTCAAAGAGGACACCTCATTGAACCTCTTCAGATGCAATCTGTACAATTGGATGGCTGACTGTATTTTCACCAAGGGGGTTCCACCTGTGTCCCTCTTAGACAGGGGCAATAGGTGTTGATCATGTAAATAAGGGGAACTTGGCTAGGATTGTAAGGGTCCTAAAGCCATTTGCCTAGTAAATTCCAAAGATCCTATGATCCCATAGGATAATTGGAAAATGATCTGACTAAGATGCACACACACCAACTTGGCTGTAGTGAGAACAGTACCGCTATCTATTTATATTTACACAAGTCTGCACACACACACGCACACACACACACACACACACACACACACACACACACACACACACACACACACACACACCAAATTGTCTAGAGTGAGATTAAAACTCCCATCTATCTCGTTTTATACACTACAGATCACAGTACTTAATGCACACCCCATTGCTCAAATCTAACATCAGCATGGCTTTAGGTACTATTATGGTATATGACATCAACAGGGCTTGTGGAATAGAAGTGTTTGGAGGCCTGCATCATCTGCTAGGCCCAAAACAGTTCAAAACCCTGCCTATTTGTAACATTATAAGTCATTATGGGATTTGCATTTGCTTTTTAGGAAGATGTACATATACGCCTCAAGTGGGCTGAAGTGAGATTAGAACCCCTACTATCTAATCTTACACACTACAGATCACGTACTTAAGGCTAGTGCACACACCATGGCTCAAGACTGACATTAAAACGACTTTAGGAACTCGTATGGTAGGTGACATCAGCAGGCCCTATAGAGGACACGAGTTTGGAGGCCGGTATCACATACTAGGCCAAAACAGCAAACCCTGCCTGTTTGTATGTCAGCGTAGGATTCATATTTGCTTTTAGGAAGATGCACATGTACACTCCAAGTGGGCTGGAGTGAGATTAGAACCCCTACCTATCTAGTCTTGCACACAATAGGCCACAGTACTTAACACACATGCCACGGCACAAGTCTGACATCAATATGGCTTTAGGTACTATAATGGCAGACAACATCAGGGGCATTCATCAACTGCAAAAGCCAAAATGTGCAGAACCCTTGCAGTTTGTAAGTCATTGGGGGATTCACACTTATTTTGTAGGGAGATGCACATGCACACATGAACAAATCAAATGAGCTGGAGTGAGATTAGAACTCCTAATTATCTAGTCTTACCCTGTACAGATAACAGTACTTAATACACTCACCACAGCTCAAGTCTAACATTAATATGACATTAGGTACTCTTATGGTAGATGACATCAGTAGGCCTTGTGGAGGACAAGAGTTTGGAGGCCTGCATCAACTGAAAGGGCCAAAAAGTGCAAGATAATGCCAGTTTGGAAGTTATTGTGGTATTCACACTTGCTCATTGGAGAAATTACACACACACATATACACATCAAGTGGGCTATAGTAAGATTAGATAATCTACCAATTCAGTCTTACACACTACAGATCATAATACTTAATGCACTCACCACAGCTGAAGTCTGCTTTGTAAATAACTGCAGGTGAAGTAATCCTATAGAACATAAACAAGCCCTCTGGTGTACAAATTGAGAGGCTAGCAAAGTCACATTGCTTCCTACTGTCATCTGCAGCTAGTAGTGTAACAGTCAGAAAACTGTTTGGTAGCCTAGCTATGTGACAACAATACCCGTATTGGACATATGTGTCTGTTTGGATTTGAATGGGCAAGCCTGTGGCAAAACTAAATTAGCCCTGTCAATGAGTATGCACAAAACATAATACATTACACAACTGGTTCAGTTGTTGATGTATGTGTGGGGAAATCCAGCAGACACAGGGGACTGTAGTGAATGTGAGTGTTCTTGCTGCTGTAGATAGAAACATATGGCTTCAAAATATATGTATATTTTCATATACTATGCCATTCATTTTAAAGGTTTCAATACACTGTCTTAAGGAGACATGGTATTAATCACCACTGTCCAGATGTTTGCAGCAAGTACACAGGTTTGACTCATAGTTATGTGTGTTTCACCCTAAATTGTGGTTTGCTGTCAAATGTGGTATCATTTACACATAACGCACAAGAAGACTGCTAGAACTCTGAACTTCAGATATCCCAATAGTCCTACAATTGCAACACATGTTATTTTAAGCACTTCCACATTTTTATAAGTGCATTATCTAATGTTGAGCCCTTTCCTTTGGTCCTTTGTACAACAATATAAGTGTTGTAGTGCAGCTTTATTGTCCATGATCTGGGCATGTAGAGCAAAACAGACATACACACACACACACACACACACACACACACATATATATATATATATATATATATATATATATATATATATATATATATATGTATCTACTGTACACACACACACACACATATATATATATATATATATATATATATATATATATATATATATATATATATACACACACACACACACACACACACACACACACACACACACACACACACACGGGGTGGCATTTTTTGGATTATTTGCATGTTGCTAAGCAGCGTGCAAATGGGAGGCACACTGCTTACATCAGAGACTTACTATTCTATAAACTGACTCCAACCCACACCTAGCTGTACTCCAGGCCAGGATCATGCTATGATTAGAAAAACTCCAAGCTGGATCTACCTATATGCTCAGTTCCCTTAGTGAATCTATAGTTTTAATAACTGTGTGTTGTATTTAATATTCACCTTTCTATTTATGTTTTCCAAATTTTGCATGCTTAATTTTGGATGTATTCATCAGTGTATTATTCTCCTGTGCCCAAATGGTCAATTTAGTTAAGTTATTTTGCAGACGTTCCCCATCTGTTACACATGTAATCAGTATACCCAATTTCAAGTTTTCTGCATACAGACTGTATAATAACTCAGATGAAAAAGATAGGTTTAAAGACAAATCTAAACAAGTTTGGGCCTAGGACAGAGCCCTGTGGGACACCCTGACTGTAACCATTTATTTCACTTGTCCAATTGCTATATGATACCTGCCATGTCCTATATATAAGCCATGCAGCTATCCATCTTATCAAGAGTGCACCAATACCTAGTTGTTGTAATTTATTGATCAGTGTTTTGTGTACAGCCCTGTCATATCTATATAAATTACATCACAGCATGATTTTTTATTCATAGCTATTATTATATTGTCATAGTACATCATGTTACAGGTAGTACTAGAGCTATATTCAACATATGCATGCTGATGTATGGTTTCAAATCCCAACCTTTACAATTCTGATAATAACTTATCCAATAGTATCTAAAACTTTTTAAATAGGTCTTAGATATGCAGCACGTATGCAAACGTGATTAATATGTGAAATAGGTTAATACTAGTATAGTACACACAGAGTCTCAGTCTGTAAAAAACACTTATTACTACTTCACATGCAAAATGTCTGGATATCTCAGGATTAGAGAGCTGAACACTATCACACAAGTGACCTGCTTTAGTCCTTTTTAGCTACAGAACCTGCTTGACAGACATGGGATCATTCTTTACACCATTGCTCACATAAATATGTACTTTGCTATTCTCAGTTAACTAACACCTAAAATGTAAGTTCAAATTGTACATTACTGTCCTGATGCTGTGTGGCATACTAACTGTATGAAATACTTATACAGAATAGAAGACTTAGTGTTATGGCAGTTACAAGGGGACACTGCTGTTTTGAGGAGCGGGGGAACAAAAGCTCATGTTCTGCAAGGACACACATTAATTTATCATTTAACCTCACTTTCTAACATGTCTCTTGAATGATGCACCTGTAATTTGTTGCAGTAGGACAGCATGAATATTCCATGCATGAGGCCTACTGACTACAAATGGTAACATGTTAGGCAAAAGGGTGTCTGTAGTCCCATGTGGATGTAATTTCTGTCCAGATAGCCCAGTATAGTTGCCTGCATAATACCTGGTCCATAGCTAAAATGACATAACATGTGTTGTCTCTTAACCAAAGCCAGGGTGTACTGAGCATGCCTACGTCTGCATACAGGGACATCAGCAGGGGGTTCCTCCTCCAAGTCCTCCTGTAATTGTGGCTGTGATGACCCAGACACTGGTGGGGGGCTGCATATTCCTTCCCTTTACTGTTCCTACTGCAGCTGTTTCCACAGGATCAGATTGTGTAGCATAGCACTTACTGTGAATATCTGTGCACACGTGGCTTGAGTTTACTGCAATGCTCCACCAGATATGTCGAGGTACTGGAACCATGACTTCAGAAGCCCAAACACATGCTCTGTTATGTTGCTAGTTTGTGTGAGTGCCTCATTATACCATTCTTCCATGGGTGTGTGCACATTTCTGCTGGGTGGCATCTTGCAGAGTTCCAGGGCATAGTCAGCATCCCCCAGTAAATGGCTGTGCGGGATGTCCTCTCTAGCAAACACCTGGTATAGCTGTGATGTGTGCCAGATATGGGAGTCGTGATAACTGCCAGGGCTGCCAGCACATACATTTATGATAATCCCCTGTGCATTGGAAATGACTTGGCAGTTGATGGAGTGGTATCCATTGCGGTTAATGTAGATTCTACCCGATTCACCAGGTAGAACCTTGATGTGTACATGAGTGCAATCTATGGCACCCAGTACTTCAGGGTAGTGTGTTACATGGTAGAAGTGTTGCTAAACAACACACCTGATACACTTGTAATAGCTGACTCTATCGTCAGGCACACTGACGTCCCGCTCACCAGGCTGAACAAGGAGAAGGTCACGGTGAGCTGCCTGTCAGGCGCTAGGATCTGCCACATAACACAAGCAGTCAGGTCACTCCAAGGCAAGTACAAATATGACTCAGTCATTGTCCATGCTGGTGTGAATGACCTGAGATGTACCTCCCTGGACTACATGAAAAGAGACATAGAGGAGCTCTCTGAGCATGTGGCCCAGGCTGGTATGACCCTGACCATGAGTAGCATCTTACCCTCACCAAGAATGATGCCACAATATGAAGACAAGATGATCAATTTCAACAATTGTCTTAAGTATTGGTGTCATTCAAAGGGGATCCAATGCCTGTCAGCCTGGGATGACATGCTCTACAGGCCAGGATGCTTCGCTAGGGACGGCTTTGCACCTGTCACCCCGGGCTTTCAGATATTGGCAAAGGCTCTAACTACCCCCATAGTGCCTTTTCTAGGCAAGGCTCAAAAGACAAACCCACCTCCATAGGTATCACAAGGGATAAGAAACTAAGAGTAATGCTACTCAACGCCAGAAGTCTAAACCTCAAGATGCATGCACTCAAAACTCTCCTTAGCATGGAGAACATTGATATCTGTGCAGTAACAGAAACCTGGTTCAAGAGCACCCCAACACTACCAGGTTATACCTCATACCATGCTTTTTGGCCCCAAAACTTAGACCGAACCAGAAAAGGAGGGGGAGTATCAATATTCGTCAAAGATACCCACACCTCCAGGTTGGTGGCACAGCACGAAGCATCAGAGACTATCCATGTGCAACTAACAGTGGGTAAAACTGTCTTCCAGTTTATAGCCTGCTACAGACCACCCTCCCAAACCCAGGAACCCCACTCGGCCTTCCTGGGAACACTGGAAAATATGAAGGTCTCTCCAAACACCATTATATTGGGTGACTTCAACTACCCAAACATAGACTGGGAGCATTACTCTAGCTCCAACACCCTAGCTCAAAGGTTCCTAGAATTTATAAACTCAAATGCTATGGAACAACTTGTTACCACTCCCAAAATAGGGGAAAACATACTGGACCTGATCATCACCAACATGGGGACTCTATGCTCCAGACCAGAAGTGTATCCCTCACTGGTAAGATCAGAACATAAACTAATCTCACTGGATATTCACATCCCAACCCCACCCCCTGCCCAGAAAACCACAGTGAAAAACTTCTCTAAAGCAAATTTCACACTCCTCAAAACCGAGGTGGAATCCTCCAAAGCCCCCGGGCCTGTGGAAAATACGGCCCAGACCGCAGAATCCTTTATAAATGCATTCTATGAACACCTTCCGGAATGCATGGATCATGCAATCCCAAATAAAACCAAGACCCAATCCTCCAAAGGCAGACGTCCTGTCTGGTGGACCCCAGCCATAAACAAACTATACAATAGAAGGAGGAAGCTACTACATGATAGAGCAAAATCCCAAAAAGGGAAGGCATCTCTGATCAGTGTTAACAAAAAACTACGGGCACTCATAAAATTGAGAGAAAAATTGCACAGGACACTAAGGATAATCACAAGGCTTTCTTTAGTTATGTTAGGAACCTGGGTGGGAATTCCCAGATATGCTCAGAATTAGTCCAAAATGACAAAAAATACACCGAACCCACAGACATTGCCAACATCCTAGCTGACAGATTCAGTGCAAACTTCTCTCCCCCCTCCCCACCAAAAGGGCAAATATCTATCCCAGCAAAGTGCTGCCCCCCTGACATCTCAGATGCTCAGGTAAGAGCCGCCCTCTCCAAAGCAAAAAACACAGCATCAATGGGACCAGACGGTGTCCCGGGCTGTGTCCTACATGAACTCCAAGAAGAGCTAAACCCAAACATAAAACTACTGTTCAATCTCAGCCTTACCACAGGATATGTACCCAAAGAGTGGCGTACAGCAACAGTGGTCCCTCTCCACAAAGGTGGTGCCTCAACGGATCCTGGACACTATCGCCTCATAAGCCTGACTAGCTTGGTCTGCAAAGCTATGGAAAGGATCATCATGGACCTCATAAAAAAAGATATTGGGGACCTACAGACACTGGATCCTACCCAGTTCGGCTTTGTTAAGGGCAGATCCTGCCTCTTAAACCTGGTCGATTTCTTTGAAACAGTCACCAAGGCCATTGACGAGGGGAAGGTGGTCCACACAGCCTACCTGGACCTCGCAAAAGCCATCGATACAATACCCCACTCGGGCATTATAGATAAGCTCACCAGCTTAAATATAAACCCCTATGTCACTAGATGGGTTGCAAACTGGCTCAAGGACAGAACCCACATGGTTAGAATTGCTGGAGCCATATCAGACTCCAAACCAGTTACAAGTGGTGTCCCACAAGGCTCAGTCCTGGGACCTCTCCTGTTCGGTATATATTTCTCGGAGGTACAGGCCAACATGGAAGGACTGTGGCTGACCAAGTTTGCAGATGACTGCAAACTGGGCGCTATAATCGACTCTCCAGCCAACACAAGCATCCTCCAAAAGGGCCTCATAGAAACAGACAACTGGTGCCAGAGCCATGGCCTCAAGCTAAACGCCAAAAAGTGTATAGTCATCCCCTTTGGCAAAAACAAAGTGCCCACAAATTACCACACAGGTGGTAATCCATTAAGTACAGAAGAAGTAATTAGGGACCTGGGGTCCCAAGTTGATAGCAATCTCTCATTTGACAACCACGTGGCCAAAGTGGTTAGAAAAACATTTTATATAGCCCACCTAATCATGAAGGGATTCACATCTAGATCAGGGGAGGTCATCGTGCCTCTTTACTCATCCCTCATCAGACCCATAATTGAGTACAATGCCCCTTTTGGGATGTACCTTACCAGACACCTGCAGCAACTGGAAAGACCCAAAAGTACCTCACCAAGAGGATCAAAGGGCTCAAACAGATGCCATATGCTGCTCGGTTAAAGAAACTCCAGCTCTACTCAGTGGCATACCGCCTGCTCAGAGGCGATCTGTGCCTGATGTATAAAGCCATGTCCAACCCAGAATTAATGGACATGCTGCACCTCAGAAAATCCAAATCCCATCGAGCTACGCGCTCGAGAGACTTGAACCTCAGCACTGAAATAAATAGGACATGCTGGAGGGACAGATTCATAACCCAGAGGCTCCCTTCACTCTGGAATAAAATCCCAGTCCAGTTTAGGCAGATTCCCTCATTGACTCTCTTCAAGAGGAATCTTGATGAGTGGATGGGGGATCGTAGGTTTACCCCAGGTATCACTTCTGTGTCACTGTTAGACAGAGGCACAGTATACTAACCTCAAAAAAGGGCATAGCAAAATTAATTTAAAATAGGTGGTGAAAGCCAAACACACTCTGGCTAGGCTTATAAATGCCCTAGGGAAGATAGCCTAGTATGAACCTATGAACCTATGAACCTATATTGTTGGTCCTCACCTCAGGATCAAGGGGGAAATTATATGTGCTCATTGGCATGTGGGATACTAGCATTCAGAAATTGGTGGAGTATCCTGGATGCAGATACCTATGACATCCCTATCATGTCCCCAGTTGGTCACTGAAAAATACCTGTTGCTAGTATCCTAAGGTTTACACATACCATAGTTTCTACTGGGATGGGTTCCCCTCTGTTAGCTCTGGCTCTGACTCTGAGTTGAGGGTGGCAGAGCTCACTGAGCTGTTGTAATATGTTCCTGTCTATCCTGTAGTGCTCTATAGTCTCCCACTCATGTAACTCCTGGAAGGTTACCCTGGGCCTGAACACTCTTTTCCTTCTCAGCCCAGACCTATTGTCAGCAGCACCAGCAGCACTGACTTCAGCAACTAGCACATGCAGATGTAGAATATCTGCAGCAGCTCCTAGCATTATTACAAGTAAAATTTGCAAGTCTCTACTCCAATGGTTCAGAGTATTGTGGTAAAATCAGAATGTAGGGTGTATGCATACTTTATACTGTTTTGTTGTAGGTCCACCATGTGGGATTGGCTAATTATTTTGCTGTTCACCTGCTTAATATATAATTGTCATAATTTAAAGGCCCTACTTTATTGTGCGATGTGGTGCTATGTGCTGCATCATGCAGCATAGGTTATACAAAAGTATATATTAGTAATTGAATATATCCTGTTTTCCTTGACAGATGTGTATGTCATCACTGTCATGTGGGAAGTCTGCTCTTACAAACATGCTAAGCTATGTGGCATGCTGGGTAAACGCCCACACTGAGCACTAAAAAATCTTAGCAGTAACACACTGGGAATATCAAAACTGTGTAGGAGTCTAAACGAAGGGGATATGTGAAGACAGTTGCTCCTTTCAGTGATTCAACAAAGGAACCTCATTTGCATACATATTTATGTTGACAGCCTGGAAAATACATGGTTCTTAGCCACGTAAGCTGGGTAACAGCATGAATTCACCATTATACGGACCTGATGCAGGGTCTTACAGTACATTTGGGTAAACGACATCATAAATTTTATTTTATTTTTTTTCTGTTAAGCATGTTTGCACAATGTGGTGCATAGTGCAAACGTGAAAATTATTTTAAAAAAAAATATTATTCATTTTACATATCCCCTTCCTTTTACAAACATCCACAATGTATGTTTTATATATGTATGTATGTGATCTACTATTTTCAGGAGAGTTATGTTCATATTTGAGGACTTTTACATCCCCTTATGTCTGTGTAGACTCCTGTGCATGGAAAATTTCTGCGTACACTATGAACATGGATCTGGAGTCTACACGGATGCCTTTCACCTTGTTGGATCACTCCACCTGCCTCATTTGCATAAGAGTCACTTGCTTAAGCAGAAATGTGTATTGCATGGAAGTTTCCCTGTTTGTGTGTGCTTGCATGCCACTAAGCAATGTTTACTGAATCTAAAATTGTTCTAAAAACATGTAAACTTTACTCAATCCCCCCAATGTATATAATAGATAATATAAGGGGTCTGAATGGAGAGGTGATAAAATAAGCAAGAAAGGGAGAGAAGTATTGCTGAAATTAAATTCAGCCACAAGACTTGATAAGTACCTTCAAGTGGTGGATCTTGTTTGTACAAAATCTTCCAAGACAACACTGATATATAGAGTGCATTTTGTATAGCATATATCATGGACTGTGGTATGTTAAAAATAAAAAGACAGCTGGGTACACAAGTTCCAGGATAAAAAAGTGTCTAATCTTAGTATGTGCACTGCTGCCAGAACTGGAAAAAATGACAGTGTGGAATCCTCACAACACTGAGATATTCCTGCAATGGGGTTAGGCCAGTCTTAGGGGAGGACAGCCCTCCTGTTGTAGAAGGAAATAGTAATCTTCAAAAAACTGACAGTCCAAAAAGATCCACAAAGATGATACAGTGCATTACTGAGGGTAAGTAAGAAATTATGAATTGTTACTATTATGCAAGAAGTCCAGAATTTGCAGAAAGAAGATATTCTAAACGATTAAGAGAGAAAATAGAGGAAAGAATAATACTTGCACAAGAAAAAGTGTCAAAAGCATGAAATGCTAATTTGTGTTCATTAATACAACAGATCCTTAAAAACATTATGTTGGCAAAGAAACGTTGGTCCATTTAGAAAATAATAGTGATAGAGGAAGTACAAAAATACAAAGAACAAAACCTTGAGATTTTGAAAAATATAAAAATGAAACATGGATATGGGAAAGAAAAAGCGATCAGTTATGAAGCAATATTTATGCAAAGGAGAAAGCAAAACTAATTAATACAAAAAAAAAAAAAAACAGTATCAAAAATATTTGGGGCAAAGGCATCCAGATATGGAAAATTTCACAATGAAAACAAAGGGTAAGTAGAACATAGGATTAGTAATGGAGAAGTTAAAGAAATAGAAACTAAAGTTATAGATAACCTGTGAAGTGAAAGGTTTAGTGCAGAAAATTTGACTCTGGTAATGTCACAGCATGATGGAACAATGAGACTCCAAATTAAGGAGAAACAGCAGGAATAGGAAGCATCTGATCACTTGCCACATGACGATACTCTGAGGGCTTCAGTAGGAAACCAGTACAACAGTTCAGTTTAGTTCCACAGTGAGGGAAAGAGCAGGAAATAGTATCAACGTGATACAGTCAATGTTGTGGAGTTGTGTGTGGAGTTGTGTGTATTGGAGTGTATTTCTTGTATTTTATCAGCGTTTTATTTGGAGTGTTGGTGTGTTACATTTGGTGCTTTTACAATAAAGCATTTTTCATCTTCCGGGATCAGGATTTATTTGTGCTTGGTACAGTGGTGGTTTTACCTTTACAAGTTTATCGTTTCTACCACTTGCTCATCAACGGTTTATTAGTTTTCACATGGAGCAACCACCGAGCGCAGATCAGGGTCCTAGGAGTTCAGAGACAGGAGAATTGCGCAAGTTGATTGGACAACTAACGCAACTGATCGGTTTATTGACGCCCCTAAGCCAATCATTTGTCACGCTCGCCTCGTCCATACAGCTACCGGGGAACCAGGAAGCTATACAGAAAGTTGTTGGTATGAGGGAGAATACGATGGACAATTCTAAACAAGTAATTTTTAATGTTGAAGAGAGCGATAGCTGTGACAATAGCTTGGACGGGTTTCCTCATATTACTGTGGACATTACCAACACCAATGAAGCTGATGTTGTGGCAGCAAGACCGAGAAGTCAAAGAAAACAGCACCAAGGTGCTGTGGACAAACAAAACAATGTATCAGGTACACAGAAACTGTTTTCCGAATGCTTAAATGCAAAATATGCTTTTAATTCTGAGCATGGTTCAGCTAAATACAGCGCTACGTTTTTTACATTGCTGAATGACCTTGAATTTTTCCTGATTAAATATAAGACTTTGGACATTGATAATGATTATCTCAAGCATTGTATTTCTTTAAATATTGTTCCCAAAGGCTTAAGGGTTTGCAAGTACCCGAATAATGTTGTGGAGGGGACAGAATTTTGTAATGAGTTAACCTCCATTTTTGATAATTGTGGGTTCAATATTATGAAAGCTATCATTAGAAACAATGAGAGACTAATGGAAAAGTTGCAGTTGGACATTGAAAGTATTAACAAAGCCATTTTAAGTGATTTGTTATACACAGTTGAAGCAAATAGAGTGAAATATCAGAGTCTGTTTAAAAATGTTGATGCAAAGTGTAAAGAGGTACAAAATAGAAAGATAGGAAAAATCAAAAGAGACCAAGAAGAGTACAAAAATAACACACACTACCCAAAACCAAAAACTACATTTAGGAATGGTTATGGTAATTGGGGCAGACAAGAAACACACGATTGTGAATGGGGAGAATTTGAAAATGAGGAACAACAGGAACAATTTTTAGAATCTGATGAATACCCCCCCCCCCTAAGAAGATCAGAGAGATTAATGAATCAAGGAAAAGTATTTTACATTTCAAAAAACTACAGGGGGAGGGGGGGAAGGCAATTTCAGACGAAGCAACAGGCTTGGAATTAGTTGATGGTATTACTAAAAATATGTGTACTTGGACTTATGACGGTTTTAATATTTTCAATTATTCAAATGTTTGTATAGATAAAACTTGGTTTGATTTGTTTTCAAAAGGATTTACCTTCATTCCTACACAAAAAATGGACATCTTTAAATTGTTGATAGACATCAAGCTGTTTATTCGGAAAAAGAACTTAGAGCTGTTTTTCAAGGGTAGATCTTTAGATTGTGATGTCAATCAATTAAAGCGGAATAGTACATTTAACCTGCCTACACACCCTCAGCTCAGAAACTTCGAGTTAAAGGTGGAAAATGAAATTAGAACTCATTTAACAACAAGACATTTCCACTCTAATTTAACACAGGACGAAAAGAATACTTTAAGAGCTATTAGCAACAACCGTGACTTGAGGGTAATGAAACCCGACAAGGGGGGTGGGGTTGTTGTAATGGAGACAATCCAATATGAAGGAAAAATGATGGAGCTTTTAAATGACTCAGAAAAATATACTAGGGTTTCCATTAATGAAGTCAATATTGCGTATAGAAAGATTCAGGTTTTATTACAAGACATGCTGATGGAAGGTTCTATTGATCACAATACCTACAAATACTTGGTAGTTGAGAAACCCAAAATTCCGTGCATCTTTGGTATTCCCAAAGTGCACAAGAATAGCCTTGATCCACCGCTCAGACCAATTGTGTCAGCTGAAGGCTCAATAACAGCACCTTTAGCAAAATTTGTTGACCATAAAATCAAGAATATACTAGAAGGCTGTGACAATATTTTAAAAGATTCTTGGGACTTTCTGAGAAAAATTAAGCCTTCCTTATACACTGACAATATAGCTTTCGGTACTATGGATGTAATTGACCTTTTTGGTTGTATTCCCCATGATTTAGGGCTACATTGGTTCGAAGAAAAGCTAGTTGCAAGCAAAAGGTTGACACACACAGATTTTAGAAACATCTTAACCTTGATGGAAATAGTATTAAAAAATAATTTTATCTACTTCCAAGGAGAATATTTTAAACAAGAAAAAGGCGTCGCAATGGGGGCACATTGTGCCCCAGCCTATGCCAACATCATTATGGCATATTGGGAAGAAAAATATCTTCTAAATTCCCCTTTTTTAAATGAATGCGTTCTATATACAAGGTTTTTAGATGATTTGTGTTTTTTCTGGAAAGGAAGCAATGAACAATTTACTAATCTTTTGATTTATGTAAACAGTACTTCTAGTTTTTTAAATTTTACCAGCAACTTTGATTACCAAGAATTGAGATACTTGGATGTTTGTATTGGTAAAAATGAAGGAAGTTTCACATCATGTATCTTCAGAAAGGAAACCTTTTCCAATTCTTATTTGCACTACACCAGTTGCCATCCCCCTCATCAGAAGAAGGGGGTAGTGAAAGGGCAACTGGTGAGGTTGAGTAGAATGACCTCTGACAATAAGGTATTCTTTGAAGAAACCAATTTTTTAAGGAACTTATTTATTAAGAGAGGTTATCCTATAGATTTATTTAATAAAGTGCTTGAAGAAGTAAACATCAAAAGAGCTGATTCTTTTGCCCCAATTTTGGGTAAGGATGAGAACTTGGTCCCATATCAACAGCAAGAACAGAACAGAAGAAGGTAGAGAATAAGAGGGCTTATTACTACTTTTAGTGAACAATCAGCATTTGTAAGAAACATTTTTTCTAGGGAATGGAACAGTTTTTCCAAAATTTCGGACTTAGAATATATATTTGACAATGAATTAACCCACATTTACCGCAAAGGTAAAAGTATTAAAAATATTTTGGAAGGTGGCTTGAATGCCAACTCCATCAATAATAGCAACAAACCAAAGAAAGGACTATACAAATGTGGAAAATGTAGTTATTGCACACATTTAATTTGTGGAGATACATTGTACCTAAAAGCGAGAAATATGACTTTACATTTAAACACATTTGCCAATTGTGATACTAAAGGAATCATTTATATTGCTATCTGCAAAAAATGTTCCTCTTTCTATGTTGGAAAGAGTGAAAGAAGGCTCAGGCAGAGAATATACGAGCACTTATATGATGTTAGGGTGAAAAATGAAAAAAATGCACTTAGTAAGCATTCAGTAAAATGTGAGACCCCTGGTTATCAATTCTTTATTTTGGAGGTAGTCCCCACCAATCCCAGGGGTGGTATGTGGGAAACATTTATTGAATATAAAGAATTGTATTGGCAACTCCTTCTGGATGCAAATCGGAATTTTGGGCTTAATGACATGGTATCTTTAGCCCCAGTATTAAAACTGAGGGCTGCAAAGCTCTAACATTAATTTAATTGTAATGCATTTTAGTTCATCACTATTGAAAAGGAATCTTTAAAATGTTCTTTCATTACCAACTATTTCTATTAAGAAAAATGTTTTAAGTATTTTTAGATGTATTATTAATTTTAGCCACAAGATGGTGCTATGATCTAATTTCATTCATTCATATTTTTTTAGTGAAAAATAGTAATTAGGTTCTAAATGGTTTATTAAAGTGTTTTTAATATGTTTTAAAATATTTATTGAACAATAGTTATTGGATGAGTGAAGTTATTGTGAAATTTTAACTTTTTGTATTTCTAACTTCAGTATCTTTAAGGTTTTAATGAAATTTTACGCATTCACACTCATTAACCATTTTATAAAATAACTTGCAATATGATTGGTTAACTTAGCGCTGACAGATTTCAAATGGCATATAAAAACACTCATTTTACAATATGGCTGTTATTACTGAAGAAGTTGGCGACGAAAACGTTTGTTGAATACGTTATTGGAGTGTATTGGAGTGTATTTCTTGTATTTTATCAGCGTTTTATTTGGAGTGTTGGTGTGTTACATTTGGTGCTTTTACAATAAAGCATTTTTCATCTTCCGGGATCAGGATTTATTTGTGCTTGGTACCGTGGTGGTTTTACCTTTACAATGTTGTGGAGTGATAGGCCAGTGAGTTCCCATATGAAAGAGCAATGGATGATGCAGGATGCAGCTGAAGAGAATATGTCACAGGAAGATGCTCTGGAACTTTCTGTAGAATGTCCACAGGAAATGGAGAACAAAGAATACACCCACAATTTAAAAGAAAATGATCTAAGTGAAGAGTTGCTTGATGTAATAGAGATGGATAGACATATTAAGATTGATGAAAGAAACAGATTTCAGAAAGTCCATAAGACCCAAAATGTTAGAAGTCTGATAAAACAGATAAACACACTAATCAAGACTATTAACAGAAATTCATGTGATATAACAGAAGTAAATAGGCTATATTACTGTGCAGCTAAATTAATAACATATAAAGTCTTACTACAAAAATACATAGCAATAAGGGAAAGGAAAAAAGGAAATTAGATGCCATCATGGAAGCATCAAATAGAAAAAACCTATAAAGTAATTAAGACAAGAAGTGTCACTATTAGAAGAGTATAGAAAAGGGAATAGATCAAGAAAAATGTTTAGAAAGATAGGCATGATAAAAGCAATGCACAGATCAAAGCAAACCAAGATTTATCATACACTATTGCACATAATAAACTAACGAAGAAACTGTTGCAGAAAAGAGGAACATCCCAGTATGCAAAAAAATCCCTTCCCAACATCAGTAAGAAACTGAGATCCATCATAAAATCCTCCAAAGCTAGTTATAAAAATAAAATTGCCAAAGATTGCAAAGACAACCACAAGGCATTCTAAAGCTATGTCAAGAATCTAAATGGAAATGCTCAGATCTGCTCTGAGCTACAACAGAATGGCATTACATATACTGATCCCAAGGATATTGCCAATATCCTGGCAGATCAATTCAGTGCAATCCTCACCCCCCTCTCACCCCTAAAGGGCCCATCCCAATACCAAAAGATGGACGAATTCCGGTAATAATGGCCACATAGGTAAAAAACACACACTCCAAAGCTAAGAATACAGCAACCATAGGACTGGACAACATCCCAGGCTGTGTACTACATGAACTAAAAAATGAACTGGCACCTCACCTAAGTGTCATGTTTAATCATAGCCTCACCTCAGGCTTCATGCCCACTGAGTGGTGCACAGCTACAGGTATTCCACTCCACAAGGGGTTATCCAACTTGGATCCCGGGAACTACCACCCCATCAGTCTGATGAGCCTGATCTGCAAGGCCAATGAATGTATTATCATGGAACTTATAAACAAAGACATTGGCAACATTCAAACACTGGACCCCGTGCAGTTTGGGTTCATGAAGGGCTGATCTTGTCTCCTGAACCTGATTGACTTCTTCGAATTAAGTCTCCAGAGCCGTGGACAAGGGTAAGTTTGTCCACACAGCATATCTGGACCTCACCAAGGCCTTTGACACTATCCCCCACTCTAGAATCATAGTTAAACTTACTAAACTGGGCATTAATCCCTATGCCACCCGATGGGTTGCCAACTGGCCTACTGACAGAACCCACACTGTAAAAGTAGCCGACTCCAAATACAGCTCCAGACAAGTGACAAGTGGAGTACCGCAGAGTTCAGTCCTGGGACTCTGAAGTTTAGGCCAACACTACGGACTCTGGCTAACAAAGTTCACAGATGACTGCAAACTGGGAGCCATTATTGAATCCCCAAATTATGTGGACATTCTACAAAATGGCCTTACAGAAACAGATGTTTGGTGCCAGAGCCATGGGCTCAAGCTCAATGCCAAGAAATTTATAGTTATCCCCTTTGGGAAAAAAAAAAAAACATGTACCCATGAATTACCACATAGGTGGCAGTACACTAAACATCGAAAGTGTAATAAGAGATTTAGGGACACAGGTGGACAGTGGTCTCACCTTCGATAACCACATCACCACAACAGTCAGGAAACCCTTCTATGTGGCACACCTCATCACTAAGGGCTTTTCATCCAGAAAAAAGGAGGTCATTGTCCAACTGTACTCATCCCTCATTAGACCCATTATAGAATACAATGCCCCATTTGGTATGTACTTCTCATGACATCTGCAACAACTGGAAAGGCCGCAGAAATACCTCACTATAAGAATCACAGGCCTAAAGCAGCTGCCCTATGTTAACCGTCTAAAAAACTCCACCTATACTCTGTTGCATATCGACTACTCCGAGGCGATCACTCCTTAACATACAAGGCCATGTCAAACCCAGAGCTATTGGACATGCTACACTTAAATAAATCCCAATCCCTCAGAGACACACTCTCCAGGGATCTAAATCTTGTCATCACAATGAACAAAACATGCTGGAGGGGTAGGTTCCTGACCCAGAGACTCCCCAGACTCTGGAATAGACTGTCCATACATGTCAAGTAGAGTGCCTATTTGGCCCTCTTCAAAAGGCACCTTGATGATTGGATGGGAAATAGGAAATTCACCGCGGGGATCACATCAGTCACCCTGATAGACAAGGGTCCAGGGAAGTAAATGCTGTTTGAAAAAATAGCCAGGGAATTGTTATGGATGGGCTTATATAGGCCCTAGGGCCAATAGCCTAGTACCAACCTATGAACCTATGAACGATATCAACAGAGGCAGAAAACACAGACAATATATAAATAAATATAAAGGAAAAGTACAACATAAGTGATTCATTTATTACCCCAAAAAGTTTTATAGGTTCATAGGTTCATAGGTAGGTACTAGGCTATCTGCCGAAAGGCATTTATAAGCCTAGCCAGAATATGTTGGCTTTCACCACCCCCCTTAGATAAGTTCCCTGTGCTTCTGTCCAGCAGAGCCAATGAAGTGATCCCTGGGGTAAACTTCCTGTTTCCCATCCACTCATCAAGGTTTCTCTTGAAGAGTGTTAGTGAGGAGCTCTGCCTAATGTAGATTGGAATCTTGTTCCAGAGCATGGGAAGTCTCTGGGATAGGAATATATCCCTTCAGCATGTCCTATTTATTGTTGTGGTGAGGTGTGATCCATAGAGCATGTGGCTCGAGGGGATATGGTTTTCTTTAGGTGGAGCATATCCATCAATTCTGGGTTGGACATGGCCTTGTATGTCAGGCAGAGATCACCTCTAATTAGGCAGTATGCAACTGAGTACAGCTGGAGTTTCTTCAGTCGAGCTGCATAGGGCATCTGTTTGAGGCTAGTGATCCTCTTGGTGAGGTACTTCTATGGTCTTTCCAGCTGTTGCTGGTGGCTTTAAGGTACATCCCAAATGGTGCATTGTACTCTTTGATGGGTCTGATGAGTGATGCGTGGAGAGGCACAATGACCTCTTTTAATCTGGATGCAAACCCTTTTGTGATTAGGTGGGCCACATAGAAGGATTTTCTAACCACTTTGGCAATGTGATTATTAAAGGAGAGATTACTATCTACTTGGGTCCCCAGATCCCTTATTTCATCTTCCGTATTTAGGGGGCTACCAACTATGTGGTAATTTGTGGGTACTTTGTTTTTTCCAAGGGGGATGACTATGCACTTTTTGGCATTTAGCTTGAGGCCATGGTTTTGATACCAGGTATCTGTCTCAATGAGACCCTTTTGGAGGATGTCTGTGTCAGCTAGAGAGTCAATTATAGCCCCTAGTTTGCAGTTGTCTGCAAACTTGGTGAGCCATAGTCCTCCTGTGCTTGCCTGTACCTCTGAGAAGTATATGCCAAACAGGAGGGGTCCTAGGACTGAGCCTTGGGGAATGCCACTTGTAACCGGTTTAGAGTCAGACCTAGCTCCCACAACTCTTACCATGTGGGCTCTGTCTATGAGCCAGTTGGCAACGCATCTCGTGATGTAGGGGTTTATGTTCAGGCTGGTGAGCTTGTCTATAATACCAGAATGGGGAATGGTGTCAAAGGCCTTTGTGAGGTCTAGGTAGGCTGTGTGGACAACCTTTCCCTCATTTATAGCCTTAGTAACTGTTTCAAAGAAGTCCACCAGGTTTAGGAGGCATAATCTGCCCTTAACAAAGCCGAACTGGGTAGGATCCAGTGTTTAGAGGTTCCCAATGTCTCTGTTAATAAGATCCATGATGATGCGCTCCATAGCCTTGCAGACCAAGCTAGTCAGGCTTATAGGGCGATAGTTCATGAGGTCTGTTGTGGCTCCATCTTTGTGGAGTGGAATAACCATTGCTGTGCACCACTCTATGGGCATGTAGCCTGTGGAGAGGCTGAGTTTGAACAGTGTGTTTAGGTGAGGGGTTAGTTCATCTTTGAGCTCATGTAGGACGCAGCCTGGGACACCATCCGGTCCCATTGATGCTGTGTGTTTGGCTTTGGAGAGGGCTGTTTTAACCTGAGTGTCTGTGATTACAGGGGCACTACATTCTCCTGGTATGGTTATGGGCCCTTTTCTGGGTGAGAGGGGGCAAAGTTTGCACTGAACCTGTCTGCCAGGATTTTGGCAATAACGGTCGGTTCAGTGTATTTTGTGCCATTCTGCACTAACTCCAAGCATATCTGGGAATTGCCACTTAGATTCTTGATATAGCTAAGGAATGCATTGTGGTTATCTTTGGAGTCCTTGGCAATTTTTCTTTCAAAGCTAGACTTGGATGATTTTATGAGGGATCATAGTTTCTTGCTGATACTGATCAGGGATGTCTTCCCCTCCTGGGATTTTACTCTTTTCTGTACTAGTTTCCTCCTTCTATTGTATAGCTTGTTTATGGCAGGGGTCCACCAGACTGGTTTCCTTTTCTTGGTGGAGTGAGTCTTGGTTTTGCTTGGGGTAGCACAATCCATCTTTTCTTGTAGGTGCCCATAGAGTGCATTAGTAAAGTAGGGCAGTGTTATCCTTTATCATGGGGGATTTGAAACTTTCCAGCTCGGTCTTAAGTAATGTGAAGTTTGCTTTTGAAACATTTTTCACTGTGGCTTCTTTGACTGGGGGTGGGGACAAAATGTGGATATCCAGAATGATTAGTTTATGGACAGATCTAACCACCGAGGGGTTGACCTCTGGTGTAGAACACCGGTCACCCATGTTGGTGATGACCAGGTCCAATATGTTGTGACCTCTGGTGGGGGTGTTGACCAGTTGATCCAGGAGATTGAGTTTATAAAATCTAGGAAATGTTGGGCAAGGGAGTTAGTACTTTACTAGTTCTCCCAGTTAATGTCTGGGTAATTGAAATCACCCAATATCAGGGGGTTTGGTAGGACCTTTATGTTTCCCAGTGTTTCCAGAAATGCAGAATGGGGGTCATGGGACATGGTGGGTAATCTGTAGCAAGCTACAATTTGAATTGCAGTTATGCTTGTTGTTAGTTGCACGTGGATGATCTCTGAGGCATCGTGCTGTGCCACTAACCTGGAGGTGTGGGCATCATTGAAGAATATGGATGCATCCCCGCCTTTTGTATTTCAGTCTGGGTTTTGTGGCCGAAATGTATGGTATGAGTTGTAGCCTGGTAGTGCTGGAGTATTCTCTGGAGCCATAAAACAGGTTTCTGTTACTGCACATATATCGATTTTCTCCATACTGAGGAGTGCCTCGAGTGCATGCATTTTGAGGTTTAGACTTCTGGCACTGAGTAGCATCACCCTCCGTTTTTTGTTACTTGTGCTATTTACAGCAGTGGGTTTGTCTTTTGAGCCTTGCCTAAAAAAGGCACTATGGGGGTGGCAAGAGCCTTGGCCAGCATTCAAAAGCCTAAGGGTAACAGGTGCAAGCGATCTCTAGTGAAGCAGCATGGCTTGTCGAGCATGTCATCCCAGGCTGACAGACACTGGATCCCCTTTGAATAACACCAGAAGCTTAGCCAATTGTTGAAATTGATAATTTTTTCTTTATACCATGGCATCATTCTTGGTGAGGGCAGGATGCTACTCAGTGTCAGGGTCACACCGGCCCAGGCTACGTGATCAGAGAGCTCTTCCATGTCTCTTTTCATGCAGTCCAGGGAGGTATGGCTCAGGTCATTCACGCCAACATAGACAATGACAGAGTCGTATTTGTACTTGTTCTGGAGTGATCTGAGTGCTTGTGTTATGTGTCGGATCCTGGCCCCCGACAGGCAGCTAATAGTAACCTTCTCCTTGTTCAGCCTAGTGAGTGGGATGTCAGTGTGCCTGACTATATAGTCACCTATTACTAGTGTTTTGGGTATGTTATTTTGCCTTAAGGGCTGTGATTGCGTGGCACACTGGTTTTGTGAAGTATGTGTTTCATGGTTTGTGTTGGGGGGTGGAGGTTGCTTGGATGTCTGCTTTGGAGGCCTCTGTTGCTTTTGCAGATTTTTATTTAGAGCCTCAGAGTATGTTTTTGTGTAGTTATGTGTGTTTTTTGCCGGTGCTGGTTTCATAGGTCTACATGAGACTGTTGGTGTGATGCAAGTAATTCCATTCTCCTCTTGACTGTCTGGTCCAGTCTTGGGTTGAGAGAGCTTAGCTTCTAGTTTGGCTGTATAATTGCATCTCTTGCATGTATTAGTGTTTGGTGGTAGGAGGAGAAGGTTGTCTGTGTACATGAGGCAGTTGTAACATTGCCTCAAAATGCCCAGATTCACCAGTTGGACCAGGAAGTACACCTGAAACTGCCCTTTGGACATGCCTGTATAGGTACTGTGAGCTGTTTAACTGATTGGCTGGTAAGGTCGAATAGAGAGCCTTGTTCTTCTCTGCAGTATGGGGGGGGTCTAGTGCTAAGGTTTATTAGTGCTCGGTAGGAGTTTTGATCAAGTGCCCAGCTGAGAAGTGACTGGTTTGAGTGCTTAAGTTGAAAGTTTGTCTAGTTCCAAGGGAAAAATTGAAGAGTAGGCTTTGTGGAGGTGGGAAAAGTTATGCCCTAGCTAACCGGCGCTGCCTGGCTCGCAAAACCGCGCTAATACGGGTTTTATAGCAGGGAAATGAAAGAGATAGAAATTATCCCAAAATGGTCAATAAACGACTAATTTCCTAGCTGAAAACACTCCTCCAGGGACAGATAGGCTGCTCAAAATTCCCCTCTCTTACAGGTGAAAAGAGAAACTTCTTTCTGTCTAAGTAAGGTATGGGCAAACACAGAAACTTGTAACACAGCGCAGAATTTAGCACTAACCTGAAAACTGGACTATACTAGCTTAGAAAGGCGGGAAAACAAAAAAAAAAAGAAAAAAAAAAAGAATAGACACATTTTGGAGAAATATTTATGAAGACCCTGTAGAACATGACACAAGATGCTGAATAGATAGAAGAAGGAAAAGAAACAGTAAAAAGTTAAAATGTACAGGATATAAAATGCGATGAAGTAATGAACAGAGAAATTGAAATAAAGTTAAGAGAAGCTCCTAACTGGAAAACTCCTGACCTTGATGCCATACCTAAGTTCTGGCTAAAAGTATTAACATCTTTAGAAAAAGATTTAGCCCCGAGTAACAACTATTTATACATGCATCCATAACATACACCAACCTGGTTAACAACAGGAAAAATGATACTCTTCCTTAAGACTGAACCTGCAAGCTATCATAATAAGTATAGACCAATAACCTTCCTTCCAATTATGTATAAGCTATATGCTTGAACTGATGCTTAGAGAGTGTATACTGTATTTAGAAGAAAACTCATTTGTGCAAATAGAACAAAAGGATAATGAAATAAAGTCACATGGAACAAATGGTAATTTGTTGTTAAAAAATTACAGTGGAAAATTATAAATAATGGAAAAATTTAAGTATGGCATGGATAGATTACAAAAATTCATTTGACAGCGTCCCACAATCATGGATAAAGGAGTGTCTACAGATGTATAAGATATACCCTACATTGATCAGTTACTTTACAGTGACAATGAAACAGTGGTAAATCACTTTGCAGCTAAACCATGGCAAAGAACAAATTATTATCCCATGGATAAAAATTCAAAGGGGGGTTTCCAGGGTGAATCTTTGTCACCACTGCTCTTTTGTCTTGCCCTGTATCCATTGAGCTGTCTACTTAAAGGACAACAATGGATTCTATTATTAAATGCTCACTTTCTCTCTCCTTTTTCACCCTATTTATTGTCCCTGCTATAAATAAACAACAAAGCATTTAAAATATTTTAAATTGACTGTTTGTCTCCACTAGAACAGTAATTTACTGTACTGTGGTGGTTTCACTTTCAAAAAACTTTTATTCCACCCTGAAAAAGTCTTGAATTCATTGATGTCATCAAGGCTACTGAATACAGCTAGTTTTCTGGCCAATTCCCTCCCCAAACTGACATCATCATGACCGTCCAAAACCCACCCATGCTGTGATGTCACAGCTCCCTGGTCCTTCCCCTACCTATACAAAAAGTAAAGGTTAGAACAAGGAAACAGTGCATGAGTCAAGTCTCCTGCTGTGAGCTGTCAATCACAGCAGGTAACAGCACAAATTACCCTTAGCACTTTGACAACTAGGACGTTATGTGTGAAGGGGGGGTGGGAGATGATTCAAAGTAGTACAATTCAGGCTTCACAAAAAAACTGCAGTTTAGCCATTCTAAAAAAAGCAGCACTAAAAAGGACTTTGAAAATCTGTTCTGTGACATTTGCACTGTTTGTGTTTTAAGTAGTCATTGAATGGCATGAGATATTACTTAAAACTAACTGACGGAAGACAGCAGTGTATGCATGTAAAATCAATGCAGTGACAGGAGCTTTAGGCAGAAAGAGGCCTGTGTGATGCAACTTTTTACAGACAAGCACTGCATTGTAGGATACTTAGAGGCAGACTAAATAATCAGAATTACTTCAAGATGCCAGATCCCATGTGGTCAGACTCAGAAATTATGTATAAAAATATTTAAAAACCTGTAAATAGTCTCAGACTGGTGTTAAAATGTAGGAAACACCGAACCGTGATGAAATAAACATGTTTTTGAGTCTGTAGGTATGATTCTCCTTTAACAGATTAGGTCATGCCTACAATTTGTCTCCCCGCAAACAACAAAGTATAAAGACTTCTCATCTTCTTTTTGTGGATGATTTAAAACTGTATACTTCATCAGGTGAGGGAGTGAAAGCACAACTGCAAGTGTTTAAAATTACTGTAAGTATTTAAAACTTTCAGAGATGATAAAAGAATGTCATTTGGTCTTGATAAATGTGGAAAAACAACACTTAAAGCAGGAATGCTGCAGCACCAAGAAAATACCAGTCTGGGACAAGAATGTGATATAAAGGAATTTGAGCAGGAGGGAGTGTATAAATATCTGGGAAAGTATGAAGTGTCAACAATAAAACATGAAGAAATGCAAACAAAACTCAGTAAGGAATATTTTAGAAGACTTAAATTAATACTGAAAGCAGCCCTGACATCTAGGAAATAAGTCCAAGCTATAAACCAATTTGCTCTTCCTGTTCTAACTTACAGTTTTGGGGTGAATGATGGGCTTCAAAAATGTATTTGATCAGCTGGACAGAAAAACAATAAAAATGTTTCACACTTGTCAAATGATAAATGAAAATCAGTTTATTCCAAGATTATATATTTCTCATTCTGAAGGAGGTACAGGTCTCCTCAAAACTGATCACATGCATTGATTTGCAATCATAGGACCACATACATATCTACTGACTTCATCAGATCCAAACATAATGAAAGTTTTAAAACATGAGAACACAGGTCTAAGATGACTTCCCTGCTAACTTTAGCAGAAGCATATTGGTGTCAAGCAAGAATGGAAATCAAACCAGAAGTAGACAAAAGTCAGGCAACAAGTGAATGTGTCAAAAACAAAAGAAAGATTATAAGGAGAAGGATCAGATGAGAAGACAAGAAATGTAGAAAAGGCATAAATATAGTTGCAAATACAGAAAACTCCTTGAACAACCTCATGTCGATCAGGATCTAACACAGGAATGGTTAAGGAGAGGTGAATTTAAACCAAAAGATGAAAGGTTGATATGGTTTTCCCAGGATGGCGGACTACATACACATTGGTTTACAAGTCCATTGAACATGTGGAAGAAACAGACAAATGCAGGTTTTGTAAAGCAGGAACTGGAAACAGTCACACATCTGGTTGATGGGTGTGATACAATAATGGCAGAGGGCCTGTATACTGAAAGGTATATATATAATGTGTCAAGACTGTTGCACAGGGATTGTGCAAACTTTATAATATTGATGCAGATGAGAAGCATTAGAAACCTGAGCCAAAGGCATTGTAGAGGATCTTGAATTTTATATCATATCAGAACACCCATTACCAACAGTTCAAAAAAATGGATGTGAGAAAGACAGATATATCAATCTATGAAAAGAAGACAAAAGTAGCATTGATGGCTGACATGCTACATCCAGTGATTACAGTGCCTTCTGTACAGAGAGACACAAAGTCATAAATATCAGTATTTGTCAGCAAAAATAAAGGCAGTTGTAAAAGAAGCATATCCAGACAATTCTGATAGTATAGATGTCATAAATAATTCACAGTCATATTAGATATGGTACCGATACATGTAACTCCATATAAATTACAGAAACAATAATTTCTGGGCACATTGTGGGTGCTTTGAAGAGCACTTTAAGCTGACATCAATGACTGAAACAATGCTAATTTCATGAACTTCAAGCATACTTTGACTTAGGAATGGGGTCCATTCTCATTATGGTAGTAGAAACCCAAAGACTTGTAGAAATTAAACCAGAAGAAACAGTATAGTACTATATTATCTGTGAAATTAATGGCAATAAATATTGTTGCTTTTTAATATCATTTCACAGTAGTTGTTTAACATATAAATTATAGAGTTTTATACTCAGTCACATAACTGTAATATTGTACAGCATAATCTAAACCAAAATATAATTGTTGAGTTGCATATTTGAAAATGTTAGGTTTTTGGAGCATTCTGCTTATGATCAACCTGTAACTTCAATGACTGGATACCAGAACTTTCTTCTCCATCACTTCTGTTGAAAACAGGCTATTCATAAACAGACAATCTTATTTAACATAAATAATGACATGAATGCATAAATAAATAACACACAGACATACATAAATAAACAGAAGCCTTGTTAATGGGTCTATGTTATATATTCGCACTTTCAAAACTTTGAATACCATAAGTCTGAAACATATGGTCGAAGTTTGAAAGAATAATAATAAAAAAAAAAAAAAAAAAATACCTTAATGGTGTGAACAGGGGAGCAAGCCCCCCCCTGCACCCACCACACTCTGCCAATTTAAATATAACAACTTCGAGACTGCACTTCAGTGCAGAAAAGGGAAATTCTCCCATTTTGCACCATATGGCGCTGTTAAATTCAACCTTCGAACTCTTGAAATGCCGATCATATTGTACCGACCATATGACATCCGACATTTCAAGAGTTCGTTCTTCTGACAGGAACCCTTGTTAATACAACACTTAAAACATCAGCAAATCAGTATATAAGCAGGTGCTGTGGGCCAGAAATCACGTTTTTTTTTTTTTTTTTTTTTTTGTGTTATGTACATGCCAGAAAAAAATGCAATCTGTTATCAAGATACATACCTCACATGCTTTGCTAATTATGGGATTGCATCTACCTGACTTCAATCTGTAATTTTTCTGAGACAAAGAACTGGCAAGCCAAAATGTCTGTAATGCAAAGTTGTGAATGTCATGTGATATATTTGAGTTGTTTCACTGCATTCTTTGATAATTTCTTCTTCCCTGCGGCCTCTTCCTCACTTCGCTCTTTGTCACCTGACAGTTTTCAGCTTCCTTTTTTCATTTCCCACCACAGCATAGTCTGGCTAATTTATGAAAAAAGTGGCATATTTATTCTTCTGTTTGGCTTCAATGTCTCTTCTTATTTATCTCCATAACTGAAATAACACATATATGTATTTTTACTGCATTCCATTCCTAAATGAAAGTGGGTGTTTTTACCACAAAAGGATAGACAGAGGGTGTTTGCTTGAAGTGTGTATGAAGAATAAGGGAACATGATTATTTTTTTTCTTTTAATAAAGTAGCAGAGATTAAATGTATTAATTTCAGGGATGGAATAGAATATACTTTCTCTACAGTATTTACAGTATTGCGGATTGTTAAGATTTTTTGAAAGACATGTTTCTGTAAATGGTGTACAAAAATAACAAATGCTTCACAAAGATGACATGGGAGTCTGAAGAAGTATGGAGAGAGGAATTAAATTTAATTTCCCATGGGGTTAAATTATAGAACAAGCCAAATTGGATACACTCTCCACATTTTGGTTTGCACAAAAAATTAATTTAGACAGACTTCTAATACATTTTACTAAGCAAATATATTGAAGCAAAGGACACTGCACCAGAGTGAAATGGAATTTGTAAGCACTAATTTAATTTTAAAATGTATTTACAGTATTACATAATTCATCTGAAATGCATTATTGTCATAGCCTTTACATTACTCCTAAAGCCAACCAGACCTCACCTCACAGACTCAGGTTTTGAGCTTTTATGTTGTTGGTTTATGATAACTGATCATGGATAAAACTGCATTGGTGTTACATCTGTACTTCTATTTTATATTTATTTGCTCATTCTTTGGCTGTCATTTCTACCTTTGAATGATATCTAGAAATCTGCACAGCTGGTCATACACACTAAGGTGAGTGACCATTACTTTCATGACTTTTACTCTTATAGTTATAGAACCATTAAAGACTAATTGCATAAAAAATATAATTTAAGTTTTAGAACAAACAAGCCACATGACAACAGCTGCAATTGTAGCTTCACACAAATCAGTTAACATGTTATCTCACATGTTAAAATGCAAAATGGCACTTGTTTTCCAGTGGTTATTATTATCAGTCTCTTTAAAATAACAGAGTCATCGTGCAGGTTTTGTTCTACTCCTGCACTCTGTAGTGTATAGATAGGACAAGTTATTAGACAAGTTATCACTTGTACTGAAAGTTAATAAGTTCTTGCCACCCCTATAGTACCTTTTTTAGGCAAGGTTCAAAGGACAAAACCACCACCGTAACAGATACAAGTATGCAAAATCTGAAGTTAATGCTACTCAATGCTAGAAGTCTAAACCTCAAAATGCACTCTCTCAAGGTACTCTTAAAAATGGAGAACATCGATATCTGTGCAGTAACTGAAACCTGGTTCAAGGCTCCAGAGAGCACCCCTGCAATACCAGGCTACAACTCTTACCACACTTTTTGGCCACCAAACCAAGACCGAAACACTAAAAGTGGAGGAGTGTTCATATTCACCAAGGATATTCATACCTCCAGGCTAGTTGCCCAACACAATGCATGTGAAATTCTCTAGGTGCAACTAATACTAGGTAAGACTGCAATCCAAATTGTAGCTTGCTACAGATCCCCCACCATGCCCCAATATTTTCACTACACCTTTCTAAACATACTGGAAATTATTAAGATAAAACCAAACACCCTAATACTGGGTGATTTCAACTACCCTGCCATTAACTGTGAAAACTACTCAGGTACCAACACCTTTTCCCAGTGGTTCTTGGAATTCATAAATTCCAACACCCTGGATCAACTAATCCATTGTCCCACCAGTGCCTCCAATATCCTATACCTGGTCATTACCAACATGGGAGATAGATGCTCCATACCAGTGTTCGCCTCCTCATTGGTCAGGTCTGACCATAAGCTAATCACGCTTGACATCCCCATCACGCCCCCACCTCCCACTAAGGAAACCTCTGTAAAAAAGCTTCTCCAAAGCCAACGTCATGCTACTCAAGTCAGAAGTGACAAACTTCATGACACCCATGCAGATGGGAGCTGAAACTTCGACTGATGAATCCTACACTAAGGCACTGTATGAGCACATCCACTCGTGTATGAATTGTGCCATCCCAAATAGAACCAAGACGCTCACATCAAAAAAAGTAAGCCAATCTGGTGGTCCCCTACCTTAAACAAATTATACAACAGAAGGAAGAAACTGTTGCAAAAAAGAGGAAAATCCCAGGATGCAAAAAGCTCCCTTACCAGCCTCAGTAAGAAGCTGAGATCCCTCATAAAATCCTCCAAAGCTAGTTGCAAAAATAAAATTGCCAAAGATTCCAAAGACAACCACAAGGCATTCTATAGTTATGTCAGGAATCTAAATGGCAATGCTCAGATCTGCTCTGAGCTACAACAGAATAGCATTAAATATACTGATCTCAAAGATATTGCCAATATACTGGCAGATCGATTTAATGCCAACTTTACCCCCCTCTCACCCCCTAAAGGGACCATCTCAATACCAAATGATTGCCAAATTCTGGTAATCACAGCCACACAGGTAGAAACCGCACTCTCCAAAGCTAAGAATACAGCATCCATGGGACCAGATGACATCCCAGGCTGTGTACCACGTGAACTACAAAATGAACTGGCACCTCACCTAAGTGTCATGTTTAATCATAGCCTCACCTCAGGCTTCATGCCCACTGAGTGGTGCACAGCTACAGTTATCCCACTCCACAAGGGGTAATCCACCTTGGATCCCGGGAACTACCTTCCCATCAGTCTGACGAGCCTGATCTGCAAGGGAATGGAACACATTATCATGGAACTTATAAACAAAGACATTGTCAACCTTCAAACACTGGACCCCACCCAGTTTGGGTTCGTTTAGGGCTGATCTTGTTTCCTGAACCTGATTGACTTCTTTGAATCATTGTCCAGAGCTGTGGATGACGGTAAGGCAGTCCACACAGCCATTCTGGACCTCGCCAAGGCCTTTGACACCACCCCCCCCCACTCTGGAATCATAGATAAACTTACTAAGCTGGGCATAAATCCCTATGTCACTCGATGGGTTGCCAACTGGCTTACTGACAGAACCCACACTGTAAAAGTAGCCGACTCCAAATCCAGCTCCAGACAAGTGACAAGTGGAGTACCTTAGGGTTCATTCCTGGGACCACTCTTGTTTGGAATCTACTTTTCTGAAGTACAGGCCAGCACTAAGGAACTCTGGCTAACAAAGTTCATAGATGACTGCAAACTGGGAGCCATTACTGAATCCCCAAATGATGTGGATATTCTACAAAAGGGCCTTACAGAAACAGATGCTTGGTGCCAGAGCCATGGGCTCAAGTTTAATGTCAAGAAATGTAGTTATCCTCTTTGGGAAAAAACATGTACCCATGAATTACCAGATAGGTGGCAGTACACTAAACATCGAAAGTGTGATGAGAGACTTAGGGACACAGGTGGACAGTGGTCTCACCTTTGATAACCACATTGCCACAACAGTCAGGAAATCCTTCTACATGGCACGCCTCACCACTAAGGGCTTTTCCTCCAGAAAAAAAGGAGGTCATTGTCCCATTATACTCATCCCTCATTAGACCCATTATAGAGTACAATGCCCCATTTGGTATGTACCTCACAAGAAATCTGCAACAGCTGGAAAGGCCGCATAAATACCTCACTAAAAGAATCACAGGCCTAAAGCAGATGCCCTATGCTGACTGTCTAAAAAAACTCCAGCTACACTCTGTGGCATATCTTCTACTCAGAGGCGATATCTGCTTAACATACAAGGCCATGTCAAACCCTGAGCTGTTGGACATGGTCCACTTAAAGAAATCCCAATCCCTCAGAGCCACATGCTCCAGGAATCTAAACCTTGTCATCACAATGAACAAAACATGCTGGAGGTATAGGTCCTGACCCAGAGACTCCCCATACTCTGGAATATACTGTCCATACATGTCAAGCAGTGCATCTCCTTGGCCTTCTTCAAAAGGAACCTTGATGATTGGATGGGAGATAGGAAATCCAACCCGGGGATCACGTCAGTCGCCTTGCTAAACAGGGGTCCAGGGAAGTAAATATTGTGGGAAGAAATATCCAGGGAATTGTTATGGCTAGTCTTGTATAGGCCCTAGGGCCGATAGCCTAGTACCAACCTATGAACCTATTAGTAACTGAGAGAACATGCCAGAATGAGTTGCAAACCTAGTGACAAGTTTCATGTCATTTATTCTGATATATACATAGGCTGTAGAGCCAGCCTGTGAAAATAAAAATATTTGATATACACTGCAGTTTCAGTGTTTGATATTCATCAGAAGAAGTAATGCTAGGATAAATTTACCAAAAACTGACCATAATGCATGTTTTATATAGCAATGATTTTAATGCAAACATTCAGGAAAAGGAGTAAGTATTACAATATTGAATGTATTGCACATTTTAGAAAACATTGATTTTTAAAAGCTTCTATTCAGGACAAGAAAATAAAAAGTAAAGCATCATAGCTACACAGCTTGTTTAATTCATAACTTTATTGTCTTATTTTTTTTTCTTTATTCAGAAACTGAACTGACTGAAAGTAATTGCATTCAGTCATTTTTTAAAGTAAAATAAAATAAATCATAGATGTAAAGCAGATATATGGTTGGTTTCCTGTAAGCCTGCTTGTCTATTAATATGAGCAACGCTTGCAATGGACATTTTTCAGCAGTGGCTCTTGGGTATAAATAAACTGATGCAGAGATGGTGTGTGAGAGGAATGGCGCCATCTGTCAGTGACCATAGAGGTGTGCCCCGTAGTCGGCTAGTTTACTGGTTAAACCTATTTAAAAAAAAAAAAAATAACATGAGATAAGGAAGGGCTTCAATCATGTGGCTTGCTGTCTTTTCTTGAGTGTTGGTTTGCCGGAGAGTGCAGTGTGTGGATGGGTGTTGTCTGTCAGTCTTATTCCTTTCAGTAAAGGTTTGAAAACAGTAATAAAAAAAAAAAAAAAAAAAAAAAAAAACGATTGTGAGTGGTTGCCATGTGTGGTAGAAGTAAAACTTCTGTAAAGAAGTGGAAAGGAGCTTATACTGTACTGTATGATCTGCTTTCCTTCGTATTTCCTTACAGAAGTTTCATCTCTATCGTATGTGGCGACCACGCAATTTATTTATTTTTATAGGACTGTTTTATAGGTTTCATGGGATATTTCACATCCACCTAACATATTACTAACTCCAGCAGATTTTTATAGGACTGTTTTATAGGTTTCATGGGATATTTCACATCCACCTAACATACTACTAACTCCAGCAGATTGAATGTGTGTAATGTCTTGTCTGAAGGATGAAATCTGTCCTGCCATAAGTTGACTATAAACTTGTAGCTGCCAAAATCTGCACATGTGAGACTGTAAAACTGGTGCCACGTTTTACTCAGCTTTGCTGTACAGGCAGATGGCAGGTTGGCTGTCATCTAGTTTAACAAGTATTGGTACTATTAGTACCTGTTTGTTGAACACTGTTTTAGACATCTCTTATATGTAAGTATTTATGTATCTACACATGCACTTTTTAAAAATAATACATATATCTGAAGTTATTTGAAGAAATCTGTGCTGTTTTAATCTAACCTAGAGAAGTATAAAAAGTTGAGAAAGGCATAAAGAATCCTTTCAAAAATAAGGCTTTCTTGTATGAGATCTTGTCTTTCTTTTGGCTTTTCCCGGTTAGGGGTCGCCACAGCGGAATTCCAGTCCGCTAATGATTGGCAGTAGATTTTTACATGCTGGCTTGCCGGGCCTAATGCACAACCTCCAACAAAGGAATGCCCATTCACTCATGTCGCCACACAGAAGACGCTCTAACTGAGAATCGAACGGGCAACGTCTAACTGTGAGGCGACAACGCTACCGCAGCACCACCACCGCAGCGTTTGTATGAGATCTTGTGACTTTGTATATTTCTGTGCTTCTGTGATTTCACCAGACAGACTGTCTAGCCAGAAGCTACTTGAATTTCATCTTTCATGGTGCAAGCATTAAGCTGTGCAGGTTTAACCGTTCTGAAGTTTCAGCTCTATAAATGGGGCATCATAATGAGACAGGGGTGTGCTTTCTAAAGCATGGTATGTGTCTGAACCATATCTCTCAACAGTCCAGATTTTCACAGAATGTCCAGATCATTGCCTCATGTTGTGGTTGTGTTTCTCATGAGGTTTGTGGTTGTCTGACAAATCCCAGAGGATTAGAATCAATAAGTAATGGCATACATTTGTGTTTCAGACTTCATATCCTTCAGAAAATGCATGATAGAACATATCCTGGTATTCATAAGAGCAATATTTAAAATCTGTCCCTATTTTTTTGGCCTTTGTCCCCACGGTATTTTAAGCTTTGTCTGAATTTCTTGCCCTAACAGGTTGAAAGCTATAGTGTGAACACATCACACTGATGCGCATATTGTGTATATACATACATGCACATGTACGTAATGGGTTTTGGTATTTTTCAGAAAGAAATGTAGCTGAGAAAGTCTGTGTTTTCTTTTGTTTTTTTTTTTTGTTTTTTTTACGCATGCTGTTTTTTCAGAATCTTGTGGCCTTTCAGTGAAGGTGGCACAGTACGAGAATTGCTGCATTTTGTTGTACTTGATAGACAGTGAGCAGTAAAGCTAGAGATTTTGGTAAGCCATCAGATGAAGGCCCCCTGGATGAGAGTGAGACACACGTGTATAGATAGCAGTAGTATACTTTTATTATCTAATTCTCGGTCTGTCTCTTTCTTATTTATGCACCATGTGGTAATCAGGCAATGAGCACCTCTTAGCGCTCATTGTTTCTATAGCAGATACGGATTTTATGGGCTCAGGGTGCTAGCCCAAGGACCAAATTATGTAATTAATGTGTAATAAATGACTGTATACTACTTGCATCCAGGTTTTTAGCATCATAGCCATCATGGGTATATATATTCACCGGTACACTGGATCAGTGAGATGAGATTTGGCTGTAGGAAGCCTCCCCTCCCAGAATCTTAGAAAATTTATATGCAGTACCAAACCTTCCTAGTGCCAGTCTGAGTTCCTGATTGTTCTGTACTTCTGTTCTAGAGTTAGATTTATGGAGAATCTGCCATTTCTTATATGTGCATTAATGATTTTTACAACAGTACATTAAGGTATAGTGCATAGCTGAATCACTTTTTGGCATTTCATTACTGATGATGTGTACATAGGGTGGGGTTAAGGGTTGGAGTATATAACAGTACAGAAATTAATTTGCACACTTACAAAAATGAAGTTGCATGGTGTTCTGTATAACAAACTCTATGTATAGCTAAACTTAGTTGTTGGGCTGAATATACAATAAATCTGTTGGGCATTTAGGCATAATAGTGCCTTTTAACTTTCTCATCAACAGTTAGTAAAACTCTCCCAAAATATTCACATTATGGAACTCTTTTGAGTTGAAAATTTTGTTTAAATGGTTTCTGTATTGTGGAAAAATTGAACTGTTTAGTGATCTACCTTAAAAACTACAGCATATACAAAAAAGACAAATCTTTGTATCTTAAGATGAGATGTTTATCTCTGGCTGGTAATGAACATTGTCGTGGAGAACTTTGCTCATAGCTTTTAAGTAGTTTCTTGTATGCCTGTAAATTGTGGTGTTTTTTTACAGTAAGGAGGTTTTATAGGTTGCAGTTACAATGTTTTAAGTAGTTTCCTGTGAGGATACTGATTTTATTGTATCAGTAATCTAAAAAGTATGCATTAGTCAAGTGTTTTGCTGCTGTTTGAATTGAGGTGATATGACCAGGATATGAACTGCATTTGCAGTAGGAATATTGGCTAACTGCTAACTGACAGTGTTAATGAAATGCAGTTAGTGGACAGTGTAGAATATTATTCACACTTGGTTTAGAGCCAGATAACTTTGCTTGTGTATGTAGAAATAGTATTGCAGAAGAGGCTGCAATGTGGAAAATGCATGCTAATGGAAACCCTGTAAGTGTATAAGAGCAATGTTTTAAATCTATCCCTATTTTTTGGTTCTTTATTCCCCTGTTATTTGCAGCTCTGTCCAGATTTCTTGTGGTAAGAGTCTGAGTGGTATGGTTGAGAGGTACAGAAGTCTTTCAAGTGACGGTGCTGCCATGAGGGGATCCCTCATTCTGGAATTGTGTGTGTGTGTGTGTGTGTGTGTGTGCGTGCGTGCGTGCGTGCGTGCGTGTGTGTGTGTGTGTGTGTGTGTGTGTGTGTGTGTTTGTATGTGTGAGGTTGAAAAGATAAAGTAGAGTATGGAAGTCAAACTCAACCATTAATGGGCAGAATTTGACTTCCGTACTTCCATTTCACTTTTCCATTTCACTCTGAGCTCTCACACTGTCTCATAAGTTTCACTTAAAAAAAACAAAAACAAAAAACAAGTGGAGTATTATAAGGGCAGGCGTTTTGTTTGAAGTTGTTGTTTGTTCCTTTCAGGACTTTGCTTCCTTGGAGTAAATTTGTTTACGGTCTTGACAAATGGATTCCCAACTTTACAAAATGTCTTCCTTATGGTGGTCCACTAGGTGTAACTTTGTCTGCTGTTATCACTTGTCTTACCCCATTAACTTTAGCTGTGCTTGCAGTTTTCTTTGTACATAGATATACCCAGTAGTGAAAGATAAGAACAGGTTACTTAGTTTCCTTCTCTTGCTGGACGCTTACACAGTACACTACTTTTAATTGGACAACCCACAAAACTGACATGTATGTTTCAGCAATCTGTGTTTGGCATTATATTTGTCCTTGGTATTGCTTGTGTTCTTGCTAAAAATGTTATTGTTATCACCTCTTTTAAGATTACCTTTCTTAATGATAAGCTAAAGAGATGGTATGGACTGAAGATGCCAATAAGCATTGTCTGTATCTGCAAATTTCTGTAAGCAGCCCTTGTATATTTGTTGAAGGAAAAGAAATAAGAGAGTGGGAGAAAGGAAAAGTATGCAGATATAAGTTATCAAGAGGGCTTAAAAAGGTAAACAAGGACATTGCCTATGTTACTTACATACTTTAGTCATAGAAGATGAATTAATCTACAGACTCTGTGTCTTTCAAGTATCAGTATGACTCCCTGTGGTACATGTTTCTGGCTCAAGAGTTTAATGGGCCAGCCCAAGAATATCCCAGCTAACAGGAGAATTTTTGTCATGTTCTGGAACGCCACAGTAATGGTACACCCATAATGTTATATGGAACTTTATCACCATATACAGGCTTTGCTATGTAACTTTTAATATTACTAGTTGAATGTTTTTTTCTTCTCAAAAAATGTTATTAAGTTTTCCAAGAAAAGTAAAAGCCAACAAATGACAAACAGTATTCTCATTCTAAGACAAATTATTAACAAACAAGGTAAAAACTATTTGCAATATACACAGAGGCCTGAAGCAAAACTGCAGATCACAGTTAAAATACACAAGTTCTTTAGTATAAGTATCAGTTCAGAAAGAGTTGTGGTCCATTTGTAAAGTAGTAGTTGAATGTTTTGGAGATTTGATTTTTACATGTATGATTATTCATTTGAAAATCTAACACTGACTTTCAATTGCCTTTTTTTTTTAATTCCAGAAGGACACACATTAAATATACTAAAAGGAGAAACAACATAGGACATTTTGTAATAATACCTTTAGCTGAAAAAGTAGTCTTAGTCATTTAATCTATTTAAGACGAACCTAAAGACAATGGTTGGCTGATTCATATTAAAGTGACACAGATTTTTTGGGGGTGGGGATCATGGGCACTAATGGGGTATAAATGTGTTAGAACAAGATTTTTAATGGCTCATATTCCTACTCTCTCCATTTTATTACATAATCATTTCTGCAAATGCTCAAAAGTAGGTGGTACTGGGTAACCAAAGAAGCCCAGGGCTTATTTTGATCTGGAGGCAGCTGAGATTAAGAATTAAGGTAAGGGTAGTAAGAAAAGATTCTTGATAGTTGCAAAGCAGGATTAACGCCAGGGTCCAGCCTTCCGAAGAGGCCAAGGGGAAGGGGTAAAAAAGACATTGCAGCTACAGGGGAGATTCCAATATCTTTGGTGGATAGGATGACTGCATGGAAGTTAATGATATTAGGGGCATCAAATTTGGGTGTAGTGTATGGGGGGACAGGCAGTGGATGAATACCTCAAACAGTTTATTAGTTCTATTCTGGAGGAGAGTAGGGTGAGAATATTTGACTTAGCTCTGGAGAGAAATTTTGATACTATGCCTCCAATTATCTACTAACCACGAAGTAAGGGTTTCCCCTGCACCTGCCTCATCCTTTACTAACAACAGATTGAGGATGACCATCTTATTCTGGAAAATAAGTCCAATTTGGCTAACCCCAGTCTCCACATCACTCAGTTTTTGCCCTCCATGACCTCCATAAACTTATCCAGTACCACATCACTGGGTTTTCACATTACTGTGCATGTCCTAACAAACTTTAAGGAAAAAAATCCAGAGAAATGACTATGTGGACATAGTAGATTTAGTCAAAACTGAGCCTATTCAGCATGTAATTGATAGAGAGACTCTTGGGCAAAATACTTAATGGCAGTACTATTAGCCATCAGGAAAAAAGCCTCAGCCAAGGTGGTGACTAGGATCTGGGGCAATGGGGTCATTAGGTTTTGTGGTATTTATGAGAGTATAGTCAAAAAGGATCCCAGTAAGGCGCTACCACTGCTCACATATTTTCTGGTCATTCAGTGGTCTTACCATGTAAAGTCAGCACAGCCTGGTTGTTGTACGATCAGAGATTTAGAGAATTAAAGGCTGTGGACAAAGCTATAAGATGGGAACAAAAGCATCCTGATATTTGGCTGAGCACTATGCCAGAAAAGTCTAATATCACTGAGAATGAAGCTTCAGTGGAAAGCTACAGTGAAGAAAATTTTTGTTAGACTTTTAACGAGTATTTTTGGCTACATGGAAAATTTGCCCATTTATGCTCCCCCTGCCTGTTGTAAGGGTCATTCTGCAGTTAGATGCTAGGCTACTCTGTGTCTAGCAATTTACCTCCTTTCCATGAGAAAAGCATAGCATTATCCCAGAATAACATAGTCGGGGAAAACAATCTTTTTGTGACCAAAGATCTACTGCATCCAGGGGGTTGGGTTTGGTGACAGTCATTCTCACTCTCCAGTCAAGCTAGGTAAATTAGTCTGCTTGCTGCCAGGTCACCCTGATGTTAGCATGGACACTTTTCTTATTACAGGACTTGGTAATGGGTGTAAAATTGTTTCTTTGGTTCCTCTAGATTCTGACCAGTTAAAAATCTTTCATGTGTCAAGGTAGTTGAGGACATTGTGCCCAGACTAACTGAGAAGGACTATTAACTAATAGGTAGAGTCATTGTCTCCTTTTCACACCCTTCCTGGTCTACTTTTAAAATTTTGACCTGTAGGCTTAGTCCCCAAAAAGAAACAAAGAGAGTATTGAATGATTCACCACCTTTCTCACCCCGAGGGTTCATTAGTCAATGATTTCATTAACAAGGACAAATCAAAAGTGCAGTATTCTTCTCTGGAGAAAGAAGCAGAGGTAATTTATAGCTACTCAAATCCCTGTCTCTGTAAAGTAGATATCCAGTTGGCTTTTTATCCACTCCCCATCAAGCAGGAGAAATGTCCCTTGTTAGGATTTCAACTTAATGGTGAGCTATTTTTTGATATGGTGATGCACATGGGGTGCTTGGTAGCTTGTGATGATTTTCTTATAGTGGGTAAAGGCAAAGGGGGGTGAGGGGATGGCTGTATTCATGAAGCATTGCAATGATTTAGGGGTACCTTTGGCTGAAGATAAGTTGGAAGGGCTTAGTCAGGAACTGGCATTTCTAAGTCTAGCTGTAGATGCACCATTGTGATCCTTCAAGCTTTCAGCAGATAAGTTGGATTATCTCAGATGTATAATTATGAAGTTTCCTGTGACCCATAAGGTTAGCAGGCTTGCCTTGGTGACATTATGCAGCTCCATGGGTTGTTGAACTTTGCATGCAGGGCCATTGGACTTGGGAGGACTTTCCTTTGGTCTATCTCTAATTTGCAGAAGTGTACTAAACCCAACCACATTAAGGCACAAATAAGGGGCAGAGTCAAGGAAGACCTTTGCCTGTGGTATACCATTTTGAACCAGTTTAATGGAGTGTTTATTTGGCAATTGCAATGGGCTTCATCCAGTGAACTGCATCTTTTCACTGACATGGCTGCAGGCGTTGGTATGAGGGATATTTACAAGGTATTAGGTTTGCTTCCAAATTAATTAAGTCCTGATCTACCAAAAGGAGGAAGGATATTACCTACCTTGAGATCTTCCCAATCTGGGTTGCTACATTAGTGTGGAAAGACAGGTTGCAAAACTTTAGGATTTCGTTTTGTCCAGACAATCTTGCGATGATCCATGCCCTGGAAAAAAGCTCATCTATTTCTAAATGGGTACATTCTGCCATTAGGCTCCTAGTTTTGCTGTGTTTCCAAATCAGTTTAACTTTTTCTAGTTTTCATGCATCTGGTTCTGCTAATAAAATAGCTGACAGTGTATCCTGCTTTCACTTTGGTGGGTTTCAACAGTTAGCCCAGGATAAGGAGCTGATAGGATTCTTCATTCCGCCAGGAAATGTAGTTAATTGGAGAAGCAGAGCCAAACTGCTTGTGGATAATTATTGGGTTTTGAATACCAGAAGGGCTTACTCAGCATCACTACAGACATTTATGGGGTTTTTTTTAGTTTCTTACTCCAGAGTCATAGAAACTGGAATCGCTCTTGGTTATAAAATTTTTGGTGTACATATGTTGTAGGGGTGATTTGCCTAATACACTCTGCATACAATTGTCAGGTTAGCACATCTCCTGGGGATTAAGGATTACCTGAGTCACTGAGTGACAAATAGATTGCTGAAAGTTTGAGAAATATCCAGAGGGGTGTCAAGGGATCCCAGGAACCCAATAGGGCATTGCCTCCTAGCCATTATTGTCATATGGCTGTTTATTTCCTTCACTGATTTTTATACCTTTACCATCTGGGCTACATTGTTCACATGTCGGTATACTGGGGCTTTCAAGGTTAGTGAGTTGTTAAACTCCTCATGCTGGGAAATGTAGTGATTCATAATTACTTTCCTTTGATTGACAGGGACAGCAAATTTGTCTGGACAAAACCAGAGTTTTGGTTATTTGCACAGTTCACTACTTTACCTTGTTTTATAATATAAGCCTGAAAGCAGTTTGAATGAATCTTGCATTCACTTCATTGGCTGATAAGCAAATTAAGTTTATAGACACCAACACAACCTTAGTTAAGGCTCTTAACATCATTTAACACTTACCTTCTTCATGTCAAGGCATAGATGTCCATGGGTAGCCATCTCACTCCTTTCAGACAGGGCTTACTTCTGATCTAGCAATGGAGGGTCATTCCACTAAAGTTATGAAAAGGATGGAGAAGTGGTTGTCTGAGAACATTCTGTCTTATATTAGGCTGTATTGGAGTGATTTTGTATTACAGGGAAGAAAGTTATTTGGATTTTGGGACACTCCTTCATCAAAAGAGAAGCTCTTCAGTCATCATTCATCCTGTTGGGCACAGTGGGTCCTTAAAACATAATCACTGGTTAGTCCAGAGTTTTGTCTTTTGAGGGTTGTCATGGTTTCAGATTTGGGAGGTTTGGTGACAACTGTCATTTCATAATAGGATACACAGGGCTTTGGCTATTCATCTTGGGGGGGAGGGATTAACCTTAACTTCTAAAAGAATTATTTTAACCAGAATTGTGTCTGATTTATAAAGACTTTGTGTTTTGTACCCCAAATTAGTATTGTTCTGGGATTCAATTGTGCCAATACTTCAATGACAAAGAGACGGAAGGAACCCAGCTATTAAAATCTCCAGGTGTTTTGTTAATCACATAGTGACCCAGAGGGCTGGACAAATTGGATTCCAAGTGATTGAACATGAGGATTTGGCTAAACTGGATAAAACATTTTTATAGCCAGCAAGGAGTGCACCTGAACAACCTAGGCTTTGACTTATTTAATTTGGAGGGTCTATGTTAAATCATTGAATGGTTAAAAAATGCGAGTGATGATTTATCGAAACCATGTAAGCAAAAGCTTACAATCTCGAACACCTAGAACGGTGATTTTTTTTCCAAGGGAAAAAAAAATCGCTGTTCCACAAAAAAATAAATAAATAAATAAATAAATAAAATTTAAAACATTACATAAAGTGGGGGGCTTTGACCCCACATCCCCCCTACTTAAATATACCAACTCCGTGACCGGACTACAGTCATGAAAATGGCAAAGTAATGGAAGCAGCCAAGCGATTTCTTTCCCAGGGAAAGAATTTGTTTGTATGCCATTTCGCTATTTTGCCTTTTCGTGCTTTCAAGTTCGATCAAGACGCATTCAAAAGAATGCATCTTCAATCATTTAAAAGGAACCCGATTTGGATATTGTTTTGACAGTTGATGAATTCTTTAAAAGTTTCCATGGGATTCAATAAACTCCGTGCAGGAATAGTGCTATTCCTGCATGGAGTAGTTAGTGTCCGTGTAGCCTTAGCTTTAACAGCAGCATGCCTTGCATATTCATGAAGGTGAGCTGCTTTTAAGGCTAAATGGACACAAACGGTGAACAAGTGCAGAAGGCATGTTTAAGTAGTGCACAGACATCAAACATGCCCCCTGCACTCAGAAAGTGCCGTATGGCACTTTCAAACAGTATTTCAGTATCCGCGAATACTGAAATGAAATGAAAATGAGTATTTCAATGTCTGCAGACATTGACATAGCTAGGAGAGCAAGAAACAATGCAGGGTGTGTGTGACCGGTTCTGACACACACTCCCTGCATTGTAAAAATGCCGTACAGCACTTTGCAAGTGCTTGCAGTGTCCTCGGACACTGACGGCTAATAAAATAGCTATGTCAGTGTCTGCAGACACTTAAATAGCTAGTAGATCAGTAAGGAAATGGAGGGTGTGTTTGACAGACTCTGTCACACATACCATGCATTGTGAAATTGCCATACGGCACTTTGCAAGTGCTGTAAGTGTCCGCGGGCACTGACAGTTAATAAAATACCTATGTCAGCGTCCAGGGACACTAAAATAGTTAGTAGATCAGTAACTAAATGCAGGGGGGGGGGGTGTGACAGGTTCTGTCACACACCCCTTGCATTGTAAAAGTGCCATATGGCTATAGCCATCAACTGTACAGGTTTCAGCAGAATGCCCAGATGCCTGCCTCACATACCTGTCAACCTCCTAGAGCAAGAAAGCTGTAGAAGGCCTGAAATAATATTTTTATTTATTATTTTATTTTATTTTACATTTGTTTACTGGGATAGTCTGACTGGACCAGGTCCATTTACAGCAGAGGCCCAGGGAGAAAAGCTCCACATTTACATAACAATCAGACAAAAAATCAGACAGAAATGTAAAACAGACAAAGAGAATATCAACAATATATGAAGTAATAAAAATAAAAAAAAAATATATGGTTACCAAGAGAAATTTCATGCTAGAGATAAAGAAATTAGAGTTGTGGTACTGCAGCATATATACAGTAAGTATACTAGGAAGGAAGGTATATGAAGATGCAACATGTAATACATGGACATAGCCAGGTGATCATAAGAGGTGATTTAAGTGAGTTTTTGAACAGTGTGGTAGTGGATGCAGAAGTTAGAAAAGAGGGGAGGCTATTCCAGGTTCTAGATATGATGTGGGAGAATAGGGTTTTCCCAGCATTATTGTTAGCCCTTGAGATACAGAGTAGTGATTTATCAACAGAACGGACAGGGCAATTAGCTTTGTAGTGAGTGAGAAGCTGACTTAGCACCTGGGTTTTATCAGGATGTTATAGGCAATTATTAGTTGGTGGTAACTGAGTAGTTGAGGAAGTTCTAGCCATTGTAAGTCCCTTAGAGCCTGACAGTGGTGGGTTCTGAAAGAGGAGTTGTTAGCAAACTTGGCAATTTTATTATAGCATGACTCAAGTTTCTCAAGATCAAGTTTTCTGGTCAGGGTAAGAATTGCTGCTGCATCCATTAGTGTGGACAATAGGTGAGTTTGGGCTATGGTGATTCAAGCCTGATCTGAGAGGAAATTTTTGTGTCTGTATAGTTTCCCATTTTTTAAGTACTTGTTTGATGGTTTGGGAAATATGGACATCAAAGAGGAGGTTTTTGTCAATTTCTCCGCCAAGGAGTTTAGTATGGCTGAAGGAGAGATGATAGTACCATTTTTGGAAGTGACGGTAAAGAAAAGAGGGGTAATTTTTGATTTAGTGGGGGTGAATAGGAGCAATTTAATCTTGTTGGGGTTTAGGATGAGTGGATATCAGTAATTCATTTCTCCACAGAGGTAAAGGATTCCCAAGTGAGTTGTAGAGTGGTGAGAGATGGGGCAGAGCAGATTATATCTGAATCACCTGCATACTGGATGAATGTGGCATGTTGGGTGGAGGTATGCAGATTGTTAGTGAAAACAGATAAAAGAAGTGGGCCAGGTATTGAGCTTTGTGGCACTCCAATGGTAGTAGGTAGTAAGGGAGATAGTATGCATTGCCATTGGATGGATTGCTGCCTGTCCAATAGACAGTTTTTGAACCAGCCCACAGTAGAGGGGTCAAAGGATAGGAAGGCTAATGTATCTAATAGTAAGGAGTGTGAGACCATATCAAAAGCTTTGGAGAGATCTAAGAATATATTAGTTACAAAGTTATTGTCATTTCTGTGTTAGTTGACCAAATTAGTAAAAGAGAGAAGGGCAGTAGTTGTACTATGGTATGGCCGGAATCCATGTTGTGTGGCAGAAAAAAGGGTAAAATGCAAGGTTACTGAAGACAAATTACTCCATAAGTGCGCGGTAATGTACAGAAATTCACTCCGAAAGCAACCCCCCCCCCACAAGAGTATATAACATGACAGTGGTATGTATCAACGTCGTAGGCTTCTCAATTTCAGTAACGGATATAATGTGATAGTCTCATGGTTTGCCCCATACCATTCCAGGCTGACAGTTTAATAGGTATGTTTGTACTACAGAAGCTATGGGCCATAGGCAGATGTAAAGTGAGGGCAGACCCACAGAGTATTGAGCAGTACTGTTGTCAAAAATAGAAGCATAAACAGTTGTTAATGGACTTTTCATCTCTCCCCCACCCCTCATCTGCATCAATAATTATTATTCATACACAACGGGTATGTTGTTATCCACACCTAATGTTGGGACTTGTGTTCTTTTATTGTTCATATATTTGATTGGCTGCATGTTAACATACCTTGTTCAAATATCATTGTTGGTGGCCTGTTGCCATCAATGTTACTGGCATGCTGTTACGATGCATACATTGTACCATTTTTGCATGTGTTCTGTTTGCTATGCAACTGTTTCAAATCTGTTTTATGGGGTTAATTGGAACACCCATGCATGCTGCTATAACTAATCTTGAAATGTGTTGTGCATGACTAACCAACATATTCTGTAAAACCTCAACACCATAGGATGTTTGGGAAGGCAGATCTCAGTGGATCCACCTGTCCTGCCTCATCTGGCCATGGCACTAGACCACATCAAGTCTGGGATCCAACCTGGGACTTCCTCATCCATTGATCCTGCACCATTTTTTGGTGGAACTGCCTCAGGGACGGGGCCTGTCTTCCCCCTGGGAGTGGGGATGGATAGGAGCCTGTCACCAGTAGTCAGTTCCAGGGTTTGTTGTGCAGCTCCATCCTAGCAGAGTTGGGTGGGCAGCTACGCCAGATTGAGGGCCACCTGATGTACCTTGAGGGCCAGGTTGCCCCTCCTGTCCAGCCCCCAGCACAACCACTTTCAGGACCATGAAGGAGCAGTGCTGACTGCCAATGGGTGGGGAACTCAGTCCCACTGTATCCATTTGGGGGCTTCAGATTCCCAACCACCCTCCCCATCAAAGGTGTTTACCCCCTCATGAGTCATATACCACCCCTGCCTGCTGTCTTGTCTGCCTTGTTTGTTTGCAAATGCAACCTATCCTACCCAACCTACCTCCCCAAATATACCTATAGCCCTTCGCAACATCTTATTGTCACCTTAAAAAATAAAAAGGGCATCTATCCCGCAAAAAAAACATTACCCCATACTTAGCTCTACATTTTGCCCCATGTACAGTGAAACCAATCAATCAACCCACAGATTCTTCTGCAAATGTCTGTCACCAACACCCCTGTGTGTAGGGTGTGAGACTGTAAATTCCAAATTCTACACATTATTCACAGCTGTTGCTGCAGAAGAAATGTAGAGCTATGGACTTTTCCTACACCCATTCTGCACTCCCCTAGCTGACTTTCCTAATGTTTTACCCCCTGCTTGTCCCCATTTCACCACTTTCTTACCACCCTTTTTTCTTTTCCTTAATTAAAATTAGCTTGTGTTTAAGCGGGAGTATGACTTAACTGTCTGTTAGCATAACTTAGCTTTACGCAATACAATGCAAACCCACTTACAACTGCTTAAAAGTGCCTTAATCACTCTGTCTCCATCAGCCCTTGTTCTGCCTGGCAACAAGATACTGAGCACTGCTAAGTCTTGAACCCAGGATGCTGTGCACTACAATCACAGCAATGGACCACTATACCATCCAAGCTGTGAGAATCTGCAATGCTTTTACAAACATATCATTTATTTTGGTCATTTAACATTCATGAAAAAAGTCATCACTTCCAAGTCTGAAGCCAGGACCCTGTGCACTACAATCACAGCAACATACCTCAACACCATCTGAGTTGTAGGAATTTACAATGTTTTTACAAATTTAACATAAGGGGGAATTATACATACATAGTACTCTTTTATAAATATATATATATATATATATATATATATGTGTGTGTGTGTGTGTGTGTGTGTGTGTGTGTGTGTGTATATCTTTATATATATATATATATATATATATATATATATATATATATATATATATATATATATATATATATATATATATGTATATATATATATATATAAAACCAACCTCTTACTGCAAGACATCTGCAAAAATCCTGACAAAGTGGGAGGATAAAGGGCAAACAATAGTGACATCTTTGAAATATGGCTGTCATATGAGTAGAAGTCTGTTAAGAGTGGCATGGTTTGCTTTAAAATACAATTCCAGGTCTGAAATACAAATGAATGTCATTATTTACTAATGTCAATGCTCAGTTCATAACACTGATTTGTCAGAAACCCACAACTGTTATGAACCACAGACCAAATATATGAACCACGCATCTGGGCAGTGTCTAGACATCTCAACAGTGGAGAGATATGACTGCAATCAAGCAATAGAATGGAAAAACTCATGACAGCTGCCAACCATGTCACCAGCACCTTCTGAACCACAGTAAGACCAACACAATACTATCCCAAATCAGCTCTGGGCAATTACCCATGTATATCCAAATATATCATGCACTACACGGATGGAACTGTAGGAAAAAGCATATAGTGGTTCAAAAATGCCCACCCACAACCATTTGCATCACAGTCACAGCAACTTACCAGTACCCCAAATTAACTCTAGAGTAGAGTAGAAAGACTATTTGAACAAACATATCCTGATTTCCAGTCACACACTACACTGACATATACTCGCCCAACTCTCAGTGTACTGGGAATCCTGAGGTTTTACAGGATATTTCTCACTCTGGCTCTGCAAACATACACACCTGATAGACCACCAGCAGCTGTAGCAGCATGCACAGTCAGATAGAAAAAATGATCTGTGACACTCACATCTGCTACTCTCTCTACTCAGCCCAACAAACATCTACACACAACACTTATTGGCAGGCTGTTCACAATGCCCAGACATACATAACTTTCATATGTACAGATTTCCACAGTATGCCCAGGGTGTGATACCATATTCATGGCTGCCGCCACATACCACGTCCAGGAGTCTAGTAAGTCAATGGGATGATATCTGGAGTGCAGTCACTAAATAATGATATCACATACCTCTGAACCTCTTACTGCAACACATCTGGACAAAGCATGACATATTTGGTGGACAGGGGGCTGGAAAGTGGGACATATCTCACATAATGGTGTTACAAACTGAAACAGTTGCTGGTGTCACAGGCTGTGTTGTAACATAACATCCCTGAAGGATATGATGTCTGAAACACCAATGGATGTCAACAGTTACTGACTACAATCCTCACATTATCTTACTGATTCCACAAAAAGAGACGTTGTCTGAGGAACAGGAAAACCTCTGGGCAGTCTGGACATCAGGACAGTTAAGTGGTATGTCAGAGACATATAACCATCAGATGTCAAGTCATGCAGAAAATGCATGTCCAGATGAATCCTGTTAGTCTAGAAACTCTTTATGTGTATAACAGCACTACTGACATACAGTCTGTACCCAATTTTGGAGCTTTGTCCCCATATTGTTGGGCTGTCTCCACACGTCCTGTCCTGAGAGGCATTTCAACCTACTGTCTTTGAAGTTATAGCTCCCACACCTCCATAATGAACTCCACACAGACAAGGAAAAGGGGCAAGGCCCACATGAAGGATGTAATTATAACACTGTGTTGCTATGGCATTGGCAAATGGAAAGACAACACAGCTGCTCTGGATGCAAGTAGCAAGTCGGAGACACAGACTGGTGCACAGGCCATCACCTGCTCATGAACACTACCTACAAAAGCAAGCTGCTGCCTATGCAACACAGGTCTCAACCAATCTACACAAAGACAGACTGTGACTACACAAACCTAACCATTAGCATTGTTGTGAGGAAACTCTTGAGCACTATAACAGGTATGTCAATTATATAAGCGTGTAATAGAATGCAGAAGGGGGGATGCAATGATGTCAAATGGGACATTAAACACTAGGCCACAACAAGACCTGCTGGACTCACATGCTGCTGTCTGGCACCTATGGCCATTCCCACTTACCCTGTCTGCATTGACATGGAGCACATCTCTGGCCCCTGAGTCACCTAGCAAAGATCATCTCATGTATGACTACTACTGGAGTGTCAGTTGTCCAGTACTGAGTGTGTCACTGCTAGGCCAGCTACCTGGGATGTTGTAATTATTCATATGTCACCTGTGAATGCTAGTCTGATACAGATGCTTGTCTTACAAATGTAACAGAAGTATATTCTGTAACAGAATATACAGAATGTAACAGAAGTATAGAAGCAAAAACTGAGGGTGATGCTACTCAATGCTAGAAGTCTAAATCTCAAAATGCACTCACTCGAGGCACTCCTTAAAATGGAGAACACTGATATCTGTGCAGTGACTGAGACCTGGCTCAAGGCTCCAGAGAGCACCCCTGCACTATCAGGCTATAACTCATACCACACTTTTCGGCCATGTAACCTGGATCGGAACACCAAAGGTGGAGGTGTGTCCATATTCATTAAGGATAGCCACACCTCCAGGCTAGTTACTTAGCAAAATGCAGCCGAGGTTATCTAAGTGCAACTAACTCTGGGCAAAACTGCAATCCAAATTGTAGCTTGCTACAGATCCCCCACCATGCCCCAGGCTTCCTACTCCTCTTTTCTTGATGTACTGGAAAATATTAGGGTTCAACCAAACACCCTAATAATGGACAATTTCAACTACCCCAACATTAACTGGGAAAACTACTCATGTACCAACTCCTTCACTCAACACTTTCTGGAATTCATAACCTCCAATGCCCTAGATCAACTTTTCCACACCCCCACCAGGGGCAACAATATCCCAGATCTAGTCATTGCCAACATGAGTGACCGGTGTTCCACACCTGAAGTCAGCGCCTCATTGGTCCAATCCGACCATAAGCTAATTACCCTTGATATCCACACCCTGTCCCCACCCCACATTAAGGTAACCACTGTAAAAAATTTCTCCAAAGCCAACTTCATGCTTCTTAAGACAGACGTGGTGAACTTCATGACACCCATGCAGATGGACAATACAGTTATGACTACTGAATCCTACACAATTGCACTTTATAAGCACTTACACAAGTGCATGGATCGTGCTATCCCAAACAGAACCAAGACTCTATCCTCCAAAAAAAGGAAGCTAATCTGGTGGTCCCCTGCCATAAACAAACTGTACAACAGAAGGAAGAAAATGTTGCAAAAGAGAGTAAAATTTCATGAGTGGAGGAGCTCCCTGGTTAGCCTCAGTAAGAAGCTGCAATCCCTGATAAAATCCTCCAAAGCTAGTTACAAAAACAAAATTGCACTGATTCTAATGACAACTACAAAGCATTCTATAGCTATGTCAAGAATCTCAATGGAAACACTCAGATCTGCTCTGAGTTACAGCATGATGGCACTAAATATACAGACCCAACTGATATTGCCAACAACCTGGCAGATAGGTTCAGTGCTAACTTAACCCCTATCTCACCCCCTAAAGAGCCCATCTCTATATCAGAAGAAAGCAAAGTTCCTGTAATCACGGCTGCACAGGTAAAAACCACACTCTCCAAAGCCAAGAACACAGCATCCATGGGACAAGACAACATCCCAGGCTGCGTTCTACACAAACTACAGAATGAACTGGCACCCCACCTAAGTACCATGTTCAATCATAGCCTCATCTCAGGCTTTGTGCCCGCTGAATGGCGCACAGCGATGGTAATCCCACTCCACAAGGAGGGAGCCACCAGGGACCTCGGGAACTACCGCCCCATTGGCCTGACGAGCCTGGTGTGAAAGGCCATGGAATGTATCATCATGGAACTTATAAACAAAGATATTGGTAATCTCCAAACTCTGGACCCCACTCAGTTCGGGTTTGTAAAAGGCAGATCATGACTCCTAAACCTGATAGACTTTTTTGAAGCAGTCACCAAAGCCATAGACGAGGATAAGGTGGTTCACACAGCCTATCTAGTTCTTGCCAAGGCTTTCAACACCATCCCCCACTCTGGAATTATAGATAAACTCGCTAAACTATGTATAAATCCCTATGTCACAAGATGGGTTGTCAACTGGCTCCCTGATAGAACCCACACTGTGAAAGTAGCAGACTCCAAATCTGACTTCAGACCAGTGCCAAGTGGAGTTCCACAGGGTTCAGTCCTGGGTCCTTTCCTGTTTGGTTAAACAGTCCACCAGAACCAACAAAGGTTCAACCAAGAAAATACAATGAAATTCGAACCACAGTGTGCACTGAATGAAAACTCAAGATCTGAAACACGAAGATTTATTCAACCAACAACAGACTAAGCATATGCTTTCACCAGCAACCTGGCTTCTTCAGAGTCTGACAGTAAAACACTCCATATAAAAAACACTCCACATTTAAAGCAAGATTCTCCCCACCCATCCAATTAATCAATAAATCAATCAAACAGACCATTTCTTAAGAATACATTTACAACCAAGCATTAGTTTAAAAAAAAAAAAAAAAAAAAAAAAAAAACAATTCATAACATTTAATAAACTTATAATAGTCATACACTACATATATATACATATAAAGATGTAATATAAAATTGCAGTTCCTCTAAATAACACTACTTAAGTATTTTAACTGAGGCTTTATGGTGACACATTCATTTAGCCAAGGGCACCTGGTAGCATTGAGCCTAAGCTGCCATTCCATTTCTAACCTTGCTACCCTGTTCTGTGCATCACAATGAATGTTAGACTTAACCCTATCTATAATAAAAAATAAAAATTTGTTAAAATTCCCACATACTGCACTATGCAAATAAAGTGCATTGTGCTCATCCTTTCTCCTGATTGAACTGACATGTTCCCCTATTCTTGTTTTCAAGCTTCATGTAGTCATGCCCACATAAAATGCATCGCATGACATACACGAAGCAAGATATACACAATTCTTGGTGCTACAATTACAAGCACCTGGACAAGATATCGTACGTTGATACCCCACTACACTTACGTACGTCACAACTGCTATATATCTACATCCTCTACAGGAACCACATTTGCTTATGGCAGATCTAGTGTTGCTTCTACCCTCTCTTTCAAGTATACTCTTCAAGTTCTTTCCTTTTCCATAGACAATCACCGGGGTATCACCTAGGATCATTTTAATATCTTTACTCAGAAAATATTTCCACAAATTTCTGAGACTAGAACCTAGTTCATTAGCTCTTTCATTGTATGTTAAAACAAATTTTGCTTTATTTGTTTTATTCAATGTGCTGACACTACTACCTATGTTTGCACCCTCCTCCCCTTGCCCTCTTAGAATAGGACTATATTTGTTGCTGGTTCCCCTATATACTTCTGTTTTAATGTTAGTTAACATTGATAGCGGGTACCCCCTGTCAACAAACATTCCAATCAATGTATAAATTTCCTTCTTAAATAAATCATCATTACTGATTAATCTACATAGCCGGACCATCTGGCCCTTAACTACACCTCTCCTTTGGTGCAGAGGGTGACAACTTGTGTAGTGCAGCATCGAGTTTGAATAACTAGGTTTCCTGTAAATTGTACTCACCAGTCCTTCTTTGGTCTTAAATAAGGTAATGTCCAGGTAATTTACTCTCTCTTTGTTCCAGGTGTGTGTAAATCTAAGGAAATCTGTGGTTTCATTAATGTAAGAGCAAAATTCCTTAACACTTTCCTCATCCCCTTTCCAAAATATAAGGAGGTCATCTAAAAACCTACAGTACAAAAGAATGTTGCCCTTGTACTTTGAGTTTAACACAAATTGCTTTTCCCATGCCCATAGCACTAAATTAGCATAGACAGGGGCACAACGGGCACCCATCGCTACCCCTGTCTTTTGTTGATAGATCTCTCCATCAAATTGTATAAAGTTATTATGTAGTATGATTTCCATCAAGTCATGACATATCTCCAGTCTTTCTTTATCAAAACTGGGACTAGTCAAAAGACTGTCATAAAACAGTTCCAGCCCAGTTTGATGTGGTATCACTGAGAATAAGTTAATGACATCGACAGTCAAAACCCAAACATCTCATTCCCAATGCCCTTAACACTTCCTACCCTTTCCAAACAATGCCACAAATCCTTTAGTATGTGGTCAGCATCCATTAATGCTTTTTTACAAAAATGGTCCACAAATGCAGCCATTGGTTCTGTCTTGGAACCCTTTGCAGAAACAATTGGTCTAAACTGCACATTTTCTGTCCCTTTGTGGACCTTTGGGATTCCAAAAAGCTTGGGCATAGTGGGAAACTTCACACAAAGAAACTCATACTCAACCTCATTAATAACTCCTTGATGTAAAGCATCAAACAAAAACATGTCTATTCCTCTATATGCTCTATTAGTTTCATTACTTGATGCTCTAGTATATGTGTTTTCATCCCCAAGCAACTTGAATATACAACTACTGTAGTCTATTTTATTCATGATGACCATTCCTCCCCCTTTGTCTGGTTTCATACATCTAACCTTCTGTGTTGACCATAATTCTTGTATAACCTTTCTTTCATTCTCTGATAAATTATCCTTGACCTCAGATTTTTGCCTACAGATTTTCCTAAACTCATATTCTACCATCTGTTCAAATCCAGTGATATCTGAGTTTATGGGAGGCATGAAGCAACTTTTTCTTTTGATCCCTAAAGATACCTTCTCGTCTGTAGACATCGTAGCACATGAACCCTGACCAGCAAAATATAATTGCAAATTAAGCTTCCTAATATATAACTTTAAGTTTAGTAAAACTTGTGCAATATCTAGCTTGAAATTTGGCACAAAGTTTGTACCTTTGCTAAACAGTTCAAAATACACATCATTAATAACCATTTCAGTGTAATTATATATTGTGAAGCCTTTGCTTCTAACAATGTCACATGATAATGAAGAAGTACATACATCCAACACATCATTGTTAGCTGAAGCAAATTCTTGACTTAAACAAATATTGTTGGGTTCATTATGATTTACAGGCACATACATATTTACATTGCTATCCTGTGTCTTACTACAATTTCCCATTACATCAAAACTTCTGTACTGCACTTGCTTTACATTGTCCAAAATATACTCATTTGTGTGGTGTAAATTTTGATCACTTACATTCTGCATGTCACTTTGTTTTTCACTCAAAAATTCACAGTTCGTGGGAAACTCCAACACAAAATCAAAACATACATTAAAGTCTAACGTATTGGTAACAACATCATTGGCTTTACATCTACTAGGATTTAATAATTCACCCTCCTTCTCCTTGGATGCTGACGTGGAGATTTGGACGTTTGTGGCTGCTTGTTCAAGAGCCTCTCCGACCTTTGCAGGAAAACCTGCGGCTCTAAAAAATCATCCCCTTCTTCCACATACAATTCCTGTGTCACATCCATATCATCACCACCAATATCTTTTTCATGATTAGTACCATTGAAATTAAACACTTTTCTACCCGGTGGGTACGCTGCTTTATTTTTGTAATCTGCAGCATCCCTGGCCAATTTTTTGTGTTTAATGGCCCTGTTTTTTTCCACAAAAGCCTCAATGTTTTTAAAACTTTTCAAAATTCACTTTATATTGTAAAAACAATAAGTCAGATGTAATACTAAAGTGAAGCTTACTAATCTCTTCACGTAAAACATTGAGTCTATTGTTGTTGTTCTGAATGATTAAATCAAGAAGCTCCATACCTGCTTTTTGAAACAGTTCAACCAGGTCTTGAAAAATGTCAGAATCCATTTCTACCCCCATCGGCAACTTCCATAAATGTAAACCCTTAGGGACTTGGTTAAGCCCCCTTGATTTAATCAGGAACAAGTTGTCTAATTGCATCGCTCTATATTTTCTACTTAGTTTTTTATACTGGGATATCTGCTCTTTAAGAGAAGGAAGATGACTGCTTTTGTCCATATCACAATTCCACGTTGCTCCAAAGACCTCCGTTGTAGCTTCAAAGTCCGGCGTTTCAAACCAAGCCGACAAATCCTGTCTCCTAGACGTACTCTGTACTGCTATAGGTGACGCTGGCTCAGATGTAACCACAACTTCCTGGTTTCGTTGAGCGCCACTCACCACTCTGCTGTAGGAAGCTGGGTTAACGCTTCTCTGCCCTGGAGCAATGGAACCTGGAGAAATTGAACCAGGAGAATGCAGGGTATATAAATCCATTTGCGTGTCAGTAGGTCCGCTGTCTCGCTCACCACTAGCCTCACATTTCCCTTCACAGTGCACTTTCTTTAGCTTCTCAATCACTGCAGTAAGTTCCTGCAATATTTTCTCCATGTCTCAAGTCTTTTGCCTCACTCACTAAACACCGAGTCGAACCACGATAACAGTTAAACAGTCCACCAGAACTAACAAAGGTTCAACCAAGAAAATACAATGAAATTCGAACCACAGTGTGCACTGAATGAAAACTCAAGATCTGAAACATGAAGATTTATTCAACCAACAACAGACTAAGCATATGCTTTCACCAGCAACCTGGCTTCTTCAGAGTCTGACAGTAAAACACTCCATATAAAAAACACTCCACATTTAAAGCAAGAATGCATTCTCCCCACCCATCCAATTAATCAATAAATCAATCAAACAGACAATTTCTTAAGAATACATTTACAACCAAGCATTAGTTTAAAAAAAAAAAAAAAAAAAAAAACAATTCATAACATTTAATAAACTTATAATAGTCATACACTACATATAGAAGCCAGGTTGTTGGTGAAAGCATATGCTTAGTCTGTTGTTGGTTGAATGTGCCTGTAAATCATAATGAACCCAACAATATTTCTTTAAGTCAAGAATTTGCTTCAGCTAACACTGATGTGTTGGATGTATGTACTTCTTCATTATCATGTGACATTGTTAGAAGCAAAGGCTTCACAATATATAATTACACTGAAATGGTTATTAATGATGTGTATTTTGAACTGTTTAGCAAAGGTACAAACTTTGTGCCAAATTTCAAGCTAGATATTGCACAAGTTTTACTTAACTTAAAGTTATATATTAGGAAGCTTAATTTGCAATTATATTTTGCTGGTCAGGGTTCATGTGCTACGAGACGAGAACGTATCTTTAGGGATCAAAAGAAAAAGTTGCTTCATGCCTCCCATAAACTCAGAGATCACTGGATTTGAACAGATGGCAGAATATGAGTTTAGGAAAATCTGTAGACAAAAATCTGAGGTCAAGGATAATTTATCAGAGAATGAAAGAAAGGTTATACAAGAATTATGGTCAACACAGAAGGTTAGATGAATGAAACCAGACAAAGGGGGAGGAATGGTCATCATGAATAAAATAGACTACAGTAGTTGTATATTCAGGTTACTTGGGGATGAAAACACATACACTAGAGCATCAATTAATGAAACTAATAGAGCATATAGAGGAATAGACATGTTTTTGTTTGATGCTTTACATCAAGGAGTTATTAATGAGGTTGAGTATGAGTTTCTTTGTGTGAAGTTTCCCACTATGCCCAAGCTTTTTGGAATCCCAAAGGTCCACAAAGGGACAGAAAATGTGCAGTTTAGACCAATTGTTTCTGCAAAGGGTTCCAAGACAGAACCAATGGCTGCATTTGTGGACCATTTTTGTAAAAAAGCATTAATGGATGCTGACCACATACTAAAGGATTTGTGGCATTGTTTGGAAAGGGTAGGAAGTGTTAAGGGCATTGGGAATGAGATGTTTGGGTTTTTGACTGTCGGTGTCATTAACTTATTCTCAGTGATACCACATCAAACTGGGCTGGAACTGTTTTATGACAGTCTTTTGACTAGTCCCCGTTTTGATAAAGAAAGACTGGAGATATGTCATGACTTGATGGAAATCATACTACATAATAACTTTATACAATTTGATGGAGAGATCTATCAACAAAAGACAGGGGTAGCGATGGGTGCCCGTTGTGCCCCTGTCTATGCTAATTTAGCGCTATGGGCATGGGAAAAGCAATTTGTGTTAAACTCAAAGTACAAGGGCAACATTCTTTTGTACTGTAGGTTTTTAGATGACCTCCTTATATTTTGGAAAGGGGATGAGGAAAGTGTTAAGGAATTTTGCTCTTACATTAATGAAACCACAGATTTCCTTAGATTTACACATACCTGGAACAAAGAGAGAGTAAATTACCTGGACATTACCTTATTTAAGACGAAAGAAGGACTGGTGAGTACAATTTATAGGAAACCTAGTTATTCAAACTCGATGCTGCACTACACAAGTTATCACCCTCTGCACCAAAGGAGAGGTGTAGTTAAGGGCCAGATGGTCCGGCTATGTAGATTAATCAGTAATGATGATTTATTTAAGAAGGAAATTTATACATTGATTGGAATGTTTGTTGACAGGGGGTACCCGCTATCAATGTTAACTAACATTAAAAAAGAAGTATATAGAAGAAGAAGAAACAAATATAGTCCTATTCTAAGAGGGCAAGGGGAGGAGGGTGCAAACATAGGTAGTAGTGTCAGCACATTGAATAAAACAAATAAAGCAAAATTTGTTTTAACATACAATGAAAGAGCTAATGAACTAGGTTCTAGTCTCAGAAATTTGTGGAAATATTTTCTGAGTAAAGATATTAAAATTATCCTAGGTGATACCCCGGTGATTGTCTATGGAAAAGGAAAGAACTTGAAGAGTATACTTGAAAGAGAGGGTAGAAGCAACACTAGATCTGCCATGAGCAAATGTGGTTCCTGTAGATAATGTAGATATATAGCAGTTGAGACGTACGTAAGTGTAGTGGGGTATCAACGTATGATATCTTGTCCAGGTGCTTGTAATTGTAGCACCAAGAATTGTGTATATCTTGCTTCGTGTATGTCATGCGATACATTTTATGTGGGCATGACTACACGAAGCTTGAAAACAAGAATAGGAGAACATGTCAGTTCAATCAGGAGAAAGGATGAGCACAATGCACTTTATTTGCATAGTGCAGTATGTGGGAATTTTAACAAATTTTTATTTTTTATTATAGATAGGGTTAAGTCTAACATTCATTGTGATGCACAGAACAGGGTAGCAAGGTTAGAAATGGAATGGCAGCTTAGGCTCAATGCTACCAGGCGCCCTGGGCTAAATGAATGTGTCACCATAAAGCCTCAGTTAAAATACTTAAGTAGTGTTATTTAGAGGAACTGCAATTTTATATTACATCTTTATATGTATATATATGTAGTGTATGACTATTATAAGTTTATTAAATGTTATGAATTGTTTTTTTTTTTTTTTTTTTTTTAAACTAATGCTTGGTTGTAAATGTATTCTTAAGAAATTGTCTGTTTGATTGATTTATTGATTAATTGGATGGGTGGGGAGAATGCATTCTTGCTTTAAATGCGGAGTGTTTTTTATATGGAGTGTTTTACTGTCAGACTCTGAAGAAGCCAGGTTGCTGGTGAAAGCATATGCTTAGTCTGTTGTTGGTTGAATAAATCTTCGTGTTTCAGATCTTGAGTTATCATTCAGTGCACACTGTGGTTCGAATTTCATTGTATTTCCTTTCCTGTTTGGTATCTACTTCTCTGAAGAACAGGCTAACACAAGGTCTTTGGCTAATGAAGTTCGCAGATGACTGCAAACTAGGAGCCATAATCGAAACTCCTAATGATGTGGACATCCTGCAAAAGGACCTCACTGAGACAGATGCCTGGTGTCAAAGCCATGGCCTCAAGCTCAATGCCAAAAAGTGCATTGTCATCCCCTTTGGTAAAAACTCTGTATCCATGAACTACAACATAGGCAGTAGCATACTTAACACCTAACGTGTGATAAAAGACCCTAGGACACAGGTGGACAGTAGTCTCTCCTTTGATAATCACATCACCACAGTAGTCAGGAAATCCTACATGGCACACCTCATCACAAAAGGTTTCTCATCCAGAAAAAAAGAAGTCATTGTTCCCCTCTACTCATCACTCATTAGACCCATTATAGAGTACAATGCCCCTTTTGGTATGTACCTCACAAGACATCTACAACAACTGGAAAGGCCACAGAAATACCTCACAAAGAGGATTACCAGCCTCAAACAGATGCCCTACACAGACCGTCTCAAAACACTCCAGCTTTACTCCGTCGCATATCACCTACTCAGAGGTGATCTCTGCCTAACATACAAAGCTATGTCAAACCCAGAGCTGTTGGACATGCTCCACTTAAAGAAGTCCCAATCCCTCCGAGCTACAAGCTCTAGGGACCTAAACCTTGTCACCACAACAGAACATGCCAGAGGGATAGATTCCTGTCCCAGAGACTTCCCATACTCTGGAATAAACTACCTATCTATATCAAACAAAACTCCTCATTAGTACTCTTCAAGGAAAATCTTGATGATTGGATGGGAAAAAGTAAATTCTGGGAATCACTTCTATAGCTCTGCTTGACAGTGGCATAGGAAATAATTTTCTTGGGTGGCAAAAGCCAGGGTACCTTTTTGGCTGGGCTTGTATAGGCCCCAGGTCCAATAGCCTAGTACCTACCTATGAACCTATGAACCTATGAACCTATATAGAGTATATGCATACTACATAACAGGTGTAGATGTGAGTGTTGAACTGTATGTGATATACTGAGCCCATACCTGACACCTGTACAGAGTTTTGCAGACTGACCTTATGTCTGCTTCATATTTGTAGTCAATTCCTCAGACAGTTGTGTATTGTCTGTCACATCACTGGCGACCAATTAAAGACTGAAGTCATAACATATAAGCATACATTTGATTGTCAGATGTCATATTCTGCAGAGTAGACCTGTGAATGTGACACCGTCTTTGCTGGCAACTAATTGTGTTTTAGCTAGATTCATAAAGTGGCACTATTTACTGGACTTTGCCCACCACTGATGTGTCCCTTTGTGCAGATGTCTTGATCTAACATGAGCCAGGTGTCTTATGAAACCCAGGTCAATCCAAGTGTGCTGACATTTGTGCAGTCACTTACATCTGCTTTGTAGCTGTGGAGAACACACCAACCTTGCCAGGTCACTCATCCCATCATATGTTTATACCCCAAATGGAGGGCTGCAAAGCCACAGGAGGTGGAGTGTTGATCATTAGCATACACATAAACACCTCCAGGCTGGCTAAAAAGCATGACACATGGGTGACATCCTGAGTGCAGTTAACAGTTGACAAAAACACCTACTCAAATCATAGCTAGCTACAGGCCTCCAACCATGACTATGGACAGCCCCCACACCTACTGGGACCTGCTGGAGTCTGTCAGGATTCAATTGTCTACCCTGCTCCTGGGTGACTTCAAATTCCCAACCATAGTGTGCATGACCTATGCCTGTTGAACATTAGCATACACATAAACACCTCTGGACTGGCTAAAAAGTATGACACATGGGTGACATCCTGAGGGCAGTTAACAGTTGACAAAACACCTACTCAAATCATAGCTAGCTACAGGCCTCCAACCATGACTATGGACACCCACCACACCTACTAGGACCTGCTGGAATCTGTCAGGATTCAATCGTCTACCCTGCTTCTGGGTGACTTCAAATTCCCAACCATATTGTGCATGACCTGTGCCACCTGAACATGAATGCACATAGATTCCTTGGCTTTGTCAATGGCAATGCAGTGGATCAGATGGTCAACACTCCTACAACAGGTGGAAATATCTTGTACCAGGTCCTTACCATCATGAGTAGCCACTGTAGCACTCCTACAGTGCCATCATCCTTGGTAATATCTGACCACATAGCCATCATTGTTCAGGTCACCATCTCCCCTGCCCCTCCTTTACAGTGTCAAACAGAATGAACTGTACACAGGTAGAAGTAGCTGTACAGCCAACGTCCCATTTGTTGGAACTAGCAGCAGTATCCAGGCCCACACAATACTATGTGGGCACCTACATAGCTGCATGAACTCAGCAATACCTGACAGGACAACATCATCTCCCTCAAGGTAGGGTAAATGCCTGTGGTGGACATCAGCAATACACACATACCATAATAGGTGGAAACAATTGCTGGATGGGCCAAGAAGTAATGGGTGCCTCGTTGGAAGCAATGTCACCTTGGTCTGCACAAGCAAATAAGGTCACAGGTGATGTACCCTAAGGCTGTGTTTGAGTGAAAATTGGACACATCCCCCAAGGCCAATCACTAGGCCTTCCACACATGTGTCTGCAATTCCAGAGGCAACACACAAATATGCTCTGTAGTGGTGGTCAATAACACCACATACACATATGGCATAATTATAGGCAACCGACTGCAGACATGTGAAGTGTAAACATTAGCCCCCATCCTCTCCCCATTGGTACACATGTGCATGTACAGAACCTGATACCCTCCCCTCCCTTCATCATCAGGAAGCAGGTCCATAATGCCCTCTCAAAGGCAACACAAAGTGGTCTCCATAGGCCTAATATCATCTCTGGCTACATCCTACATGAACATAGGCATGGGCTGTCAGATCCATTCTGCACTGTAGTCAACCACAGCCTGAGCACCAGTGTCATCCCATCTGCGCTGAGGACAATCACTGTCATCCCTATACACAAAGTTGGAGCAATCCGCCGACCCAGCCAATATTATGCACATTAGCCTAACTAGCTTGCTCTGCAAGGGCATGGAAGGCAATATCAAGGACATTATGAACAGGGGCATCGACAACATCAAAATGCCTGGGGCCACACACCATGGTATTGTCAAAAGGAGATCAGGCATGTTAAACCTGGTCAACCTCTCTGAAGTGGTAAACAAACACAGGGATAAGGGGAAGATGGTGAGCAATGCCTACCTTCACCTAGTCCAATCCTCTCACACTAATCCCCAGGCGGACAGGATACATATGCCTACACAGCTAGGCACCAACCTGTAGGTTACCAGATGGGTAGTTAACTGGCCCAATGATAGTACCCACTCAGTCAAAGTAATGGATCCCACCTCTAGTAGTAGATTCATCCACAACAGTGTACCCCAAGGATTGGTCTGGGGACTCTACTGTTTGAGATATATGTATCTTAGGTACAGGACAAAAGCAGTGGTCTGTGGCTGACCAGGTGTACAGATGCTTGCAATCTGGCCACTGTCTTACATTCCCCTACTGATGTGACCAGCCCCAAGAGGCACTCACCCAATTACTGACTGGTGCAAGAAGCATTACCGCAAACTGAATCCCAGGAGAGGCATCATTCCCCCTGCTGTGGCAGATGTCATCCACACTAAGTATGACAGTAAAAATGCACTGAGCATGCAATCAGGTGTGAGGTGACGTGTGCACTGAGGTTGGTAGCAACCTGACAGTTTCCCACTATGTGGGCACCATTGTACGGAAGGCCGTCTACATGGTCCACCTCACAAATATGGGTATGTCATAGGTAGGCCATAGGTAGATGTAAAGTGAGGGCAGACCTATACAGTATTGAGCAGTACTGTTGTGAAAAATAGAAGCCTATGCAGTTGTTAATGGACTTTTCTTCTCTCCCTCTCCCCATCTGCATCACTAATTATTATTCATATATTACGGGAATGTTTTTACAAAACCTAATGTTGGGACATGTGCTCCATTATTGTTCATATAATTAATTGGTTGCATGTTAACATACTTTGTTCAAATACCATTGTTGGCAGCCTGTAGCTGTCATTGTTACTGGCATGCAGTTACAATGCTTACTGTTGTTCCATTTTATACATGTGTTCTATTTGCTATGTAACTGTTTCACATCTGTTATTTTGGGTTAATTGGAACACGCATGCATGCTGTTAAAACTAATATTGAAATGTTTTGTTCATGACTAACCAAAAAATCTTGGAAAACCTCAGCAACATAGTAAGTTTGGGAAGGCCAGTCAGAGTGGATCCACCTGTCCTACCCCATCTGGCCATTGCACCGGGCCCCGGCACGTCTGGGACCCACCCTGGAATTTCATCTTCTGCAGGCACTGCACCACCTGGGTGTGGGAGTGGAGATGAGCCCGTCATCCACCGTCAGTTCAGGGGTATGGTGTGCAGTGTCATTCACTCTGAGTTGGGTGGCTAGCAGAGGCAGCTGGAGGGCTGCCTGGCACACCTTGAGGAGCAGGCTGCCCTTACTGTCCAGCCCCCAGCACAGCCGCCGTCAGGGTTGTGAAGGTGCAGTGGTGACTGCCTGCAGGTGGGGATGTCGGTCCCACTGTATCCATATGGGGGGTCATGGGCTTCCGATTCCCAACCACTCTCCCAGACCAAGGTGTTTACCCCACATGTGTCATACACCACCCCATCTGCTGTCTTGTCTGTCTTTTCTGTCTCCCTACCCAACCTAGTTCTCCAGACATACCTACAGTCCTTCCCCAACATCCCACTCTCACCTTAAAAAAAAGGGGGGTGGCATCTGTCCTAAAAAAAATATCGCTCAATACATAGCTGTCCATTTTGGACACATGTCCACTGGACACATATAATCTGGTCCAACTGGCTTGACAACACATTTCTGTTGTCCTCACACCTCTCTCTGAGGTTTGAGTGTCCAAATGTACCTCCAAATTACATACAAATCACAGTATTGCTGTATTAGACATGGAGAGCTATGGGCCTTCCCTACACCCATCCTGCACATCCCTAGATACATCTCATATTGTTTTTCCCTCTGTGTGCCCCTTTTTCACCATTTTTCTATCCTCCCCGTTTCTTTTCTTTTAAAGAAATTATCGCGGGTGTAAGCGGGAGTTAGCAAGTTTGCACAATGCTAAGCGAAGACGAGATGGATTAAGCATCTCTATGGCTAACTGTATGCTGGCATCGCTTAGCATCATGCAATCCCATGCAAACCCACTTAAAACTGCTTTAATCACACTGTCTTCATCAGCCACTGTTTTGCCTAGCAAAAAAATAATCAGCCCTGTTAAGTCTAAAATCCATGATCCTGTACACCAAATTCAATGCAATGTACCACTACACCATTTGAGTTGTAGGATTTTCTGATGCTTTTTCAAACTTATCATGTAGTAGAGTCATTCAACAGTAGGGATAAAGCTCTGTGGAATCATTCGGGTTTTGTATCTATACATATATAGATGTATAAATATATATATATATATATATATATATATATATATATATATATATATATATATACATGTGTGTGTGTGTGTGTGTGTGTGTGTGTATATATATATATATATATATATATATATATATATATAGAGAGAGAGAGAGAGAGAGATATGTATATATATATATATATATATATATATATATATATATATATATATATATATATATATATATATATATATATATATATATATATATATAACAGCTATACAACAGTAGGAGAAAACTACTACATGATAGAGCTATATCCCAAAAAGGAAAGGCATCACTGATCAATATTAGCAAGAAACTATGATCCTTCATAAAAGCATCCAAGGCCAGTTTTGAAAGAAAGATTGCCAAGGACTCTAAAGATAACCACAAGGCCTTCTTTAGCTATATCAAAAATATAGGTGGCAACTCTCAGATATGCTCTGAGATAGTGCAAAGTGGCAAGAAATACACTGAACCAACTGCCATTGCCAATATCCTGCCTGACAAGTTCAGTGCAAACTTCACCCCCCCCACCCCCAAACCGGCCCGTGTCCATCCCAGAAGAACGCAGAGCCCCAGACATCATGGACATGCAGGTAAAAACAGCCCTCTCCAAAGCTAAGAACACATCATCAATGGGACTGGATGGTGTCCCAGGCTGCATCTTACACAAACTCCAAAAGGAACTAAACCCTCACCTAAATTCACTGCTCAGACTCAGCCTTACCAAAGGCTATGTACCCAAAGAATGGCATACAGCAACAGTCATCCCTCTCCACAAAGGTGGTGCCACAACAGAACCTGGGAACTATCATCCTATAACCCTGACTAGCCTGGTCTGCAAAGCTATGGAGCGAATCATCATGGAAATCATAAACAGAGACATTGGGAACCTCCGGACACTGGACCCTTCCCAATTCAGCTTTGTTAAAGGCAGATACTGTCTCCTAAACCTAGTTGAATTCTTTGAAAGTGTTACCAAGGCCATAGATGAAGGAAAGGTAGTCCACACAGCCTACTTGGACCTCACTAAGGCCTTCAACACCATTACCCACTCTGGCATCATAGATAAGCTCAACAGCTTGAACATTAACCCCTATGTCATGAGATGGGTGGCCAACTGGATCACGGATAGAACACACATGGTCAGAGTCGCGGGTGCCATGTCCGACTCCAAACCAGTTACAAGTGGCATCCCACAGGGCTCGGTCCTGGGACCTCTCCTGTTCGGTATATACTTCTCTGAGGTACAGGCAAGCATGGGAGGACTATGGCTGACCAAGTTCACAGATGACTGCAAACTGGGGGGCATAATTGACTCAGCGGCTGACACAGACATCATCCAGAAGGGACATAGAGAGACAGATACCTGGTGTCAAAACTATGGCCTCAAGCTGAATGCCAAAAAATGCATAGTCATCCCCTTTGGGAAAAACAAAGTGCCCACAAATTATCACATAGGTGGTAATCCACTAAGTACGTAAGATGTAATTAGGGACCAGGGGACCCAGGTAGATAGCAACCTCTCCTTCGATAATCACATTGCCAAAGTGGTTAGGAATTCCTTCTATGTAGCCCACCTAATCATGAAAGGGTTCACCTCTAGAGCAAGAGAGGTCATTGTGCCCCTCTACTCATCACTCATTAGGCCCATAATAGAGTACAATGCTCCATTTTGAATGTACCTTACTCGACACCTGCAACAGCTGGAAAGACCACAGAAATACCTCACCAAAAGGATCATGGGCCTCAAAGAGATGCCCTATGCAGCTCGACTAAAGAAACTCCAGCTTTACTCATTTGCTTACCGCTGCTCAGAGGTGATCTCTGCCTGACGTATAAGGCCATGTCCAACCCGGAATTAATGGACATGCTCCACCTCAAGAAAACGAAATTTCTTAGCGCCACATGCGCCAGTGTACTAAACCTCAGCACAACAGTAAACAGGCCATGTTGGAGAGATAGATTCCTGTCTCAGAGACTTCCCTCACTCTGGAATAGAATCCCAGTTTATGTTAGGCAGAGCCGCTCGCTGACTCTCTTCAAGAGAAATCTTGACGAGTGGATGGAAAATCGTAAATTTACCCCTGGGATCACTTCAGTGGCCCTGCTAGACAGAGGCCCAGGAAACTAATTTAAGATGGAGGCGAAAGCCAACACATTCTGTCTAGGCTTATAAATGCCCTTGGCAGATAGCTTAGTACCTACCTATGAACCTATAGATATGTACATAACATGTAGTGCAGTCATACCTCAGAACTATACCTCTCAACCTCTTAGTGCAAGACATCTGGGCAAAGGCTGTCAAAATGGGGGGACAATGGGCCAAAACTAGGGACGTATTTTAAATATTGCTATTATAAATGTAGAAATTTGCTAAAGTAACAGGGTTTGTTTCAGCATACATTTTCTGAAGGATACGAGGTCTGAAACTGAAATGTATGTCATTATTAACTGACAGAAGTCCTCAGATCATCACAGTGATTTACCAGAGAAATACAAATAATTTGTGGAATAGACCAAAAATATGAACAATAAACCTGGACATTCTAAAACAATCCAGCCAGTTGACAGGTATGTTCAGGATCCCTTAGTGCAAAGAATCTGGACCAAGCCTGAACAAGTGGGGGGAGTTTATTGGCCATTTGGGCAGTCTTTCCATCTCTTTCAACTTTCTGGTTTAAAAGCCTGCATTTGCACTTGTTTCCCGGCTTTCCAGTAACTAGTCTAGTCCAGATACAAATTTGCTGTATCCAGGATTGTTTGTAAGCATCTGAGCAGTGCCAAATTTTGCTATTCAACTTTTCCCTTAGATCTGCTAGTTCTCTCCTCTACTGCACTTTTACTAGCTTATTAGTCGAGCACTTTACCAGACTTTAGTAGCAATTATTGTAGCACACAAAAGTGCTACCAGCACTAAACATTCTACAAGGAAATAGCTCCAGTACATATTATTAATGCCCAACCCTCCAGGCATGTCTAAAGGTCAGTTCCATGTGCTTTCTCCTTTTAACCTGGTGAACTTGGGTATCCTGAGGCAATGTAGCAACTGCCTCATGTACACAGACAACCCTCTCCTCTTACATCCCAACACTCAGACTTGCAAGAGATGCACTTATATATCCAAACTGGAAGCTATGCACTCTCCAGCCAAGACCGGAATAGATGGTCAAGAGGAGAAGTTCAACAATTGCATCACACCGCATGGAACACATAGTCCTCCAGAACACACACCAGCACTGCCTTCACATAAAAACACAAACCACACACCCACCTTTGTGAAGGCTCTCAATAAAAATCTATCTAAACAGCAGAGACCTCCAAGGCAGAAATGCACTCAACCACCACAACACACTAATCACGAGACACATAACTCTCCTAAACAGTGTGCCACTCAACCAAAGCCCCTAAGGCAAAACAGCATGCCCAACATGCTAGTCATACGTGATTCGATAGTGAGGCACACTTATGTCTCACTTAGTAGGTTGAATAAGGAGAAAGTAACAGTCAGCTGCCTGTCAGGTGCCAGGATCCACCACATAATGCATGCAATCAGGTCCCCTCAACAACAGGTACAAATATGACTCTGTCATTGTATATGTGGGTGTGAATGACCTGAGATGTACCTCCCTGGACTACATGAAAAAGACATAGAGAAGTTCTCAGATTATGTAGCCCAGGCGGGTATGACCCTGGTCCTGAGCAGCATCCTACCATCACCCAGAATGATACCACAGTACAAGCAAAAAATGATTGACTTCAACAATTGGTTGAGTTTCTGGTGTATTTCTAAGGGGCTCCATTATCTGTCTGCCTGGGAGGACATGATTGACAGACCTCAATGCTTTGTCAGAGATGGCCTGCATCTGTCATCCCTGGGCTTCCGGATACTGGCCAAGGCTCTGGCCACCCCTATAGTGCCTTTTTTAGGCAGTGTTCAAAAGACCAAATTACCACAGTGACAGCTACAAACAAATGCAATCTGAGGGTCATGCTTCTCAATGCTAGAAGTCTTAATTTCAAAATGCATTTACACAAAGCACTCCTTAAAATGGAGAACATTGACATTTGTGCTGTAACAGAGACCTGGTTCAAGGCAGCAGAAAGTACCCCTGCACTACAAGGCTATAACTCACTCCACACCTTTCAGCCCCAGAACTTGGACCGAAGCTCCAAAGCTGAAGATGTTTCCATATTCATAAAGGATGTGCACACCTCCAGACTGGTAGTCCAACATAATGCATCAGAGATACTTCAGGTGCAGCTAACATTGGGTGAGACAGCAATTCAGGTTGTCACCTGTTATAGGTTCCCATCCATGTCCCAAGACTCACACTCCACGTTCCTAAGCACCCTGGAGAATATTAGGGTTCAACCTAACATTTTCATACTGGGTGACTCCAACTACCCCTCCTTTAACTGAGAAAACTACTCATATACCAATACACTTGCCCAACATTTTCCTGGAATTCATTAATTCCAGTGCCCTAGACCAGCTCGTTCTTACCCCCACTATAGGTAACAACATCCTTGACCTGGGCATTACTAACATGGGTGACCATTGCTCTACACCAATAGTCATCTCCTCCTTGGTTAGATCTGACCACAAACTAACCACCTTTGAAATCCACATCCCTCCCACTCCCCCCCACCCCCCCGCAAAGGTAACCGCCATGAAACACTTCTACAAAGCTAACTTTGGGCTCCTAAAAACAGAGGTGGCTAACTTCACAGCACCCATGCAAATGGAGAATAGTTGCATGACTGCCGAATCATACACCAATGCACTGTACAAACACATACACAAATGCATGGATTTCACCATACCCAATAGAACCAAGACACTCTCCTCCAAAAATAGGAAGCCAATCTGTTGGTCCACTGCCATAAACGAACTCTACAACAGAAGGAGGAGGAAACTGATGCGGAATAAGTCTCAAGACTGGAAAACTCCATTATCAGCCTCAACAAAACATTGAGATCCCTCATCAAAATCTCTAAAGCTAGCTATGAAAACAGAATTGCAGCAGATAGTAAAGACAACCACAAGGCCTTCTATAGTTATGTAAAGAATCTCCATGACAATACCCAGATTTGCTCTGAGCTACTACACAATGGTACCTCCTATACCGAGCCAACAGATATTGCCAATATACTGGCTGACAAATTCAGTGCCAACTTTACCGCTCTCTCCCCTCCCAAAGGACCTATCACATTAACAGTAGATTGCCAGGCACCCAGCATTACTGATGCACAGGTTAAAACAGCACTGTCCAAGGCCAAGAATACAGCTTCTATGCGAACTGACAATATTTCTGGCTGTGTTCTACATGAACTACAGAGTGAACTCTTACCTCACCTGTGTCCCCTGTTCAATCACAGCCTCATCTCAGGCTAAGTCCCTACCAAATGGCACACTGCTACAGTCATCCCTCTCCACAAAGGAGGAATGACTACAGACCCTGGGAACTATTGCCCCATTAGCCTAATGAGTCCGATATGCAAAGCTATGGAATGCATCATCATGGACCTAATAAACAAGGATATAGTGAATCTCCAAACTCTGTATCCCACACAGTTTGGGTTTCTGAAGGGAAGATCATGCCTGCTCAACTTGATTGACTTCTTTGAGTCAGTCACCAGAGCTGTGGATGATGTTGAGGTGGTTCACACAGCCTACCTTGATCTGGCCAAGGCCTTTGATACCATTCCCAATTCGTGAATCATAGAAAACCTCAGTAAGCTAGGTATCAACCCCTCTATCACTAGGAGGGTTGCAAACGTACTCACAGATAGAACCTACAGTGTGAAAGTAGCTGAATCGAAGTCAGATTGCTAACCAGTCATGAGTGGAGTCCCACAGGATTCAGTCCTGGGTCCTTTGCTGTTTGTTATATACTTATCTAAAGACCAGGCCAAAACGAAGGGACTCTGGCTGACAAAGTTCACAGAGGATTGCAAGTTGGGAGCAATTATTAACTCCCCAAGTGATGGTCACATCCTACAGAAAGGCCTCAGTGAGACCAATGACCGGTGTCAATGACAAAAAATGTGCCATCATCCCCTTTGCGAAAAACCCATGAATTACCACATGAATTACCATATCAATGGTAGTCCACTGAACACAGAAGGCAGTTTAAGAGATCCGGGAACACAGGTTGACAGCAACCTCTCTTTCAACCACCACATTGACACTGTGGTCAGAAAGTCCTTCTATGTGGCTCATCTCATTGCTAAGGGTTTTGCATCCCGGAAGAAAGAGGTCATTGTCTCCCTCTACTCTTCCCTCATTAGGCCAATCATTGAGTACAATGCCCCATTTGGCATGTACCTCACTAGACACCTGCAACAACTGGAGAGGCTGCAAAAGTACTTCACAAAGAGGATTCTAGGCCTTTAACACTTATCCTATATGGACAGACTCAAAAAAATCCAACTATTCTGTCTCATTTCGTCTACTTCGAGTCAATCTCTGCTTGACTTATAAAGTCATGTCTGACCCAGCTCTGTTAGAGGTGCTACATCTAAAGAAATCCCAATCCCTCTGCACCACATGCTCCAGAGACCTCAATCACTTTACCACAATCAACAGAATGTGCTGGAGGGACAGGTTCATAACCCAGAGACTGCCCGTGCTATGGAATAGACTTTCCATACATGTCAAGCAGAGCACCTCACTGGCCCTCTTCAAGAGAAATCTTGATGAGTGGATGAGAACTAGAAAATTCACCCTGGGGATCACTCCAGTGGCTCTACTTGACAAAGGCACTGGGAACTAAGGTCGGGTGGTACGATGCCAGGGTAATCCTATGGACTAGGCTTGTAAAGGCTCCAGGGCCATTAGCCTAGTACACACCTATGAACCTATGAACCTAAATAGGGACATATCTGAAATACTTGAGTAGATAAGCTGAGACAGTTGCTGCAGTAATACTGTCTGTTCTAAAATACACTGACTGAACTAACACAGGTGCAAGACTCACTTGCTTCTCATTTGTTAGTGACTTAAATCCTCACATCATCCCACTGATTTGTCAGAAATACACAACACTTATGGGAACCAGGCCAAAGATATGTGCCAGACATCTGGACATTCTATGCATATCTGGAAATAACATGACATTAGGGAAACTGCACTGAGCTGCTAAGCATGTCACCAAGCAACGTCCAAACTACAGTCAGACTGACACAACACTACCCCAAATCAGTAATGGGGAATTACACATGCATTTGCAAATATATCAGGCACTACAGGGATGTAACAGTAGTGAAAAACAGACACTGTTGTGAAAGTGCATACCCACAACCAATTTCACCACAGTCACAGTGACAAACTCTTAAGCCAAATGAACACTAGAGTATAACGACTGTGTGAACAAAAATATCATGTTTGCCACTCACACACTACCCCTACATATAGTGCCCCAAGTCACAGTGTAGTAGGAATCCTGAGGTGGTACGGGACATGGCTCAGTCTGCCCCTACAAACATATACAGCTGATAGACTACCAGAAACTGGAGCAGCATGCACAATCAGATAGAAAAGGAGCCATGATATTTACACCTATCCCCCTTCCTACACAGTCTAACTAACATTTACAAACTACACTGCTATACAATCCTGACAGTTTCTCTCAATTGTACAGATTCCCACAAAATGTCCAGGCTTTGTCCTCATATATATGGCCTCTTCCTCATAACATATCTGGCATTCTGCTGCATCACTGGGATGACATCAGGAATGAAGGCGCTAAATAATGATATACCATAACTATCAACCTCTTATTGCATGACATCTGGACAAAGCCTAACATAACTGGGGGACAGAGGCCCAAAAATAGGGGCATATTTGAAGTATTGCTGTTATAAACTGAAAAAGTTGCTGGTGTTACAGGGTTTGTTGTAACATATCTTTCTGAGGGATATGAAGTCAGGAACACAAATGGATGTTAACATTTACTGACTGCAATCCCCAGAGTATGCTACTGATTTGCCAAGGACAAAAACTGTATGAGGAACAAACCAAACATAAGAGGCAAACCTCTGGCCATTCTGCGGATAGCCCTACAGTTGACAGTTATGTCAACCACATAATACTGTCAGAGTTAAAAATCATACTGAAAATCCATGTCCACATAAACCCTGTTAAACTAGCATTAATCCAACTGTATAACAACAATACTTACATTCTGTCCCTAAGTCTGGAACCTTCTCCTCCATTTTGTTGGGCTGTATCCACATTTTTTTGTTGTAAGAGTTATTTCCCACTAACCTGCGAGATGCTGTTGTCCACACAACTCCATGATGTCCACCTCACAAGCAAGGAAAAGAGGCAATGCCCACATAAAGTACTAAATTATAGGAGTATGTGCCCATGCTATTGGCTATAGGAATAACACAACTGTTCTGCATGCAATTAGCAAGTGGGGGACACTGACTGGTGCACAGGCCATTACCTGCTCATGAGCATTAACTACAAAAGGCAAGCTGCTGCCTATGCAAAACAGGACTATACCTCTACATGTCTAGACAGAGAAAGACAGACAGACAGACAAAAACAGAAACCAATAATACTTCAAAAAAAAGAAAGGTATGTCAAACAAGTAAGCATGTAGTGGAATGCAGTAGGGGGTATGCAGTAATGGGAAGTAGGATGTTAAGCAAATATGTCTCAGCAAGACTTGCTGTACTGATATATTGCTGATCAGTCTATCTGCAGTCACATACATCACATCTCAGGCTCCTGAGTCACCCCTGGAAAGGGCGGCTCACATATGACTATTACTGGAGTGTCTGTTGAGCAATACTGACTGTGACACTGCTAGGCCAGTAGGTAGGATGTTGTAAATATCCACATGCTACTTGTGAATACAACTATAATACACATTTTTGTCTCACAAATCTAAGACACCTATACAGGGTATGTGCATGGTAAACTACTGTCACAGATGTGTCTGTTGAACTGCATGTGATATACTGAGAACATACCATTAAACTCTCCAGTGTTATGCACACTGAACATATGTGTGCCTCATATTTGTAGTCATTTACTCATAGAGTTGTGTTATGTCTGGCAAATCATTGGCAAATCTGTGAACACTAACATTAGAACATAATAGAATATATATGAGTGTCAGACATCCTCCAGGGTATTTCTGTGAATGCAAAGCAACTATGCTATCAACTGACTTAAGTGTGTTACAGCAATATTAATAAAGTGTCACAATTTTGGGGCCATTGCTCCCCATTTATGTGTGTCGTCCTTCAGATGTCCTGCTCTAACAGCAATACACAAACTACATAATCAGTCGCTATATTGGCTGTACAGGGCCAAGTAGGAGCAGGCACCAACTTGTAAGCAAGTCAGCCTGTGTCTGAACAAGCATATAAGGTCACAGGTGAATTACTGTAAGGCTAACTATGAGTACAAATTGGACACATCCACCAAGGCCAATCATAAGGCCATCTTCACATATGTCTTCAATCTCAGAGGCAACAACCCAACCCACCCTGTACTGGTGGTCAATCACACCATATACACACACAGCATAGCTGTAGCCAACCCGCTGCAGACAGGTTAAGGGAAAACATCACCCTTCTGTCCCACCATCAGTATAGGTAGATATGCACAGCATTCACACCCCTCCCCTCATCATGAGGGAGCAGGTCCAAAATGCCTAATCAAATGCAACAAAAGTAAGCCTCCATGGGAACTGATAACATCCCTGTCTGCATCCTACATGAACTCAAGCATATGCTCCCAGCTCCATTGCACACTGTACGCAAGCAATGCCTGAGCACCATTAACATCCCATCTGCATGGAAGATGGCCACTGTCATCCCTCTACACAAAGGTGAATGATGAATAGTGGATTATGCAATTTACTGGACCTCATTGTGGGGAACATGACACATAAGGACCAGGAGTGCAATGCAAGCTCATACTGTGCTAATAGATTACAGGGGTATGATGTGGTCATAAGTGGTGGCTAATGCTAGTCAATGTTGATGTGCAGTTATGTAAATAATGTTGACCAATATATGATGTCCTGTGATGTCTTTCCCTGTTTATGTCTTCCTTGTGGAATGCAGCATGCAAGACAGCCAGCATACAATGCAGCTGAAACCGCGACCATTACCAATATGATAATATAGCACCATGGGGTGATGTTTGTCCATAGCCAATAAAATCTGTGGGATCAGACCACCCTGTGGGATGAGCTCATCCACAGAGTAAACAATTTGGGCTACCACGGATGCTCATACAATCAGGACAGGCATTAGGCGACTGACCTGATCAGGCATGGCCGGCAAAGGGCTGCTGCCATGGCCAGGTATCATACCACCACAGGTGGGGGTCCTGCTATGCATGCCCCACTTCCAGCAATGGAGGAGCTCCTTGCCCCCTTTAGGGCAGCCATCACACACACCAGCAAAGTCAACAAACACAAGTCGTGGAGATGGATGGCACTCAGACAACAGGCAAGGAGTGTCCAGGTAAGGCCCCAGTGCACATCAATTGAATACTGTAGCAGTCATACTCACTTCCGTAGAGTATCTAGATACATATTTCAGGTCAAACTGCACTTATGGGTGGGGTTTTGTAATGCACACAGGTGCATATCTATGGTGAAGGACAGCAAATTGTGTAGTATCAGCGCTTCTACTGTGCATGTGCAGAAAAGTAGCATTCATCTTGTACCAATGCCACATGTGAGTCTGCTGACAATACCTCTCCCCCACAACTACATAAGTACCTCTGGTCTGGATGTGGGACAGCACCCTGAAGCTGGTAAGTATGGTATTGTACTGTTCTGGCTCAGCAATACCCTAGGCATGTTAAGGCCATGCATTTTTCATGCACATAACTGTTACTCTTAGCCATATTGCGATATGTGCATGTTCACTTGTGGTGGGGTTAACTGCATTGCATCAAAGCGGTCATCACAAGGTCCTATTTGCAGGAGATGTAACATACCGGTAGCATACCTCACAACCTGTCAGTGCAAGTAATCTGGACAAAGGGACAAAACTAGGGACATATTTTAAAAGTACTCATACAGTGCACATATAAAGTGTACACACCCCTGTTAAAATGCCAGGTATTTGTGATATACAAAAATGAGACCACAATAAAACATTTCACCACTCTTTCCATCTTTAATGTAACCTATAACCTGTACAATTCAATTAAAAATCAAACAAATCTGTTAAGGGAACAAGTATGAAAAATAAAAACTGTACAATAAGCTAGATGCATAAGTGTGCACAGCCTGAAGCTAATACTTTGTTGAAGCAGCTTTTGCTTTAATTACAGCATTACGTCTTCTTTGGTACACACCTGCCATCAATTACAGGGAGTCTTTGATTAAAAACAAATAATGGTCAGCTGTCCTACTAGGCTTTTCCTGACATTTACTCAGTTGCCTGCTACAGCAACAGACATGGTTCACAGAGAGCATACAAAGCATCAAAGGGATCTCATTGTTGAACTGTATCAGCCTGGATAAGGGTACAAAAACATTTCCACGGCATTGAATATATCATGGAACACAGTGAAGACTGCCATCAAAAGGTGAAGAAAATACGGGACAACAGTGACATTACAAAGAAGTGGAAGTCCCTCCAAATTTGATGAAAAGACAAGACCAAAACTTATCAGGTAGGCTGCCAGGAGACCTACAGCAACACTAAAGGAGTTCCAGAATCTTTGTAAAGTACTGGTTGTGTACTACATGTGACAACAATCTCCCATATTCTCCATATGTCTTGCCTATGGGGTTAGGTTGGAAGACGGAAGTCTTTTCTCACACAGAACAACATCCAGACCTGGCTAAATTTTTAAAAACAATGCATCGTCTCCCAAAAGCATGTGGGATAATGTGTTATGGTCTAATGAGACCAAGGTTGAACTTTTTGGCTACAATTCTAAAAGGTTTGTTTGGCACAATAACAACACTGTGCATTACCAAAAGAACACCATCCCCATGGTGAAGCATGGTAGTGGCAGTGTCCTGCTTTGGGGTTGCTGTTCATAAGCTTGAACTGGGGCTTTACCCAAGGTGGAGGGTTTATGAACAGTTCCAAATAAGTCCCTTTTGGCCCAAAATCTTCAGGTGTCTGCTAGATAGCTGTAGATGGAGAGGAATTTCACCTTTACACTTGACAAGGGCCCAAACCATGCATCCAAATCAACAAAAGAATGGCTTCGCCAGAAGACATTCAATGTTTTGGAATGTCCTAGCCAGAGCTCACACCTACAGCCAACAGAAAATCTGTGGGGTGAACTGAAGAGGGCTGTACTGTAGAGATGCCCTTGCAATCTGATAGAGCTGAAGGGCTTTTACAAGGGAGAGTGTGCAAATATTGGCAAGTCAAGATGTGCCACGCTGATAGACTCATTCCCAAGAGGACTGAATGTTGTAATTAAATCAAAAGGTGCTTTAACAAAGTATTAGTTTAAGGGTGTGCACAATCATGCAACCAGCCTATTGTACATATTTCATTTACTATATGTTACCCCTAACCATTGTGTATGTTCTTCAATTGGATTGGACAGGTTACAGGTCACATTAATGGTGGGAAAAGTTATGACATGATTTCTGTGGTCTCATGTTATATATCCCAAAATTTGGCATGTTAACAGGGGTGTGTACACTTATTATATCCACTGCGAGCTTAGAAAACTTTTAGAGTAACTGGATTTGTTTTAACATACATTCACTGCAAGTTTTGAAGTCTGCAACTCAAATTATGTCATTAATTAATTAGTGACACCAATACTCAGATCATCTCAGTAATGTTTCAGACAAACACACGATTTATGAGGAACAGACCCAAAATATGATCCACACATCTAGACATTCAGCAAAACTCTGTACAGTTCAGAGGTATTTTCTGTAGGAGTTGCCACCATGCTGTACAGCTGAACAGCAATAATGTGTACCTGGGTGCAATGTATGCTAGGTGAAGTCCCATCACCTACTAACACTACTCACATATCCCAAAGGGATATATTAGTAGTAACATTAAATGGAAAGGGCTGCACTGCATGATGTTGAGGACCTGTCCAGAGTATGTACGTTGTGGTCTGGCTGTGTGTCGTGAATGTCACCAGTTGGCTATTGTGAGGTCTGTGTAATGCCTTTGTGCCAACTCACTTGTAAATGTGTGTGTGTGTGTGTGTGTGTGTGTGTGTGTGTGTGTGTGTGTGTGTGTGTGTGTGTGTGTGTGTATATATATATATATATATATATATATATATATATATATACCAGCAAACCTCATAGTGCAGGTATTCATTTACATATGTTGTCTTCCCCTCACAGGTGGACATGGTGGTCATGGTCCCTCCTGCTCAGAATCTGATGTCAGTGTCTCTGCAGACTCTGACAATGATGGTGGTCCTACTGAGGCACAGTTGGGGATGTCAGGGGCTGAATCTGTGCCAACGGTTGGCATCCCATAGTTGTCCACAATGTCCCCGCACACAATCACAATGTCTACACATACCCGTCCCCAGCATTCACAGATAATGGACAGTTGGTGGGTGGTGGCATGGAACAGGCTAGTGTGGTGACTATGGCAAGTGTGAGTGTAGACACTAGCCATAGCCAGAGTGCAGGTGAGGTCTCACACAGGTAGATGGACAGGTGTGCTTGAAGAAGGACCGCTGCCCATCAAGCCACTGTTGCAAGTGCCACAGCAGGTGTCACCAGATGCATGTTTCAGGCTGTCATGGATGCACAGGAAAATAGTGAATGCAATACAAGACAAATACTCAGGGTCTTGGATGCAACTCTTCCTGGCTTACGTGATGGCATACATGACCTTGTTAAAACCACATGTCAAACTACTGATGTCATGAATAGATGTTGGGGTGAGACCTTGGCAATCCTCAACCATGGAATGTCTGTTCTGCATCAGCCACATGGATGCAGGTCAGCACCAACATCAGCTGAAAGTTTCCATGGCCGTGCACCTTCACACTCCCGTAGTGGCAGTATCATCAGCATTCCTGAAGGGTGAGTGCTGTTCATACCACAACAGAGCCGGCCATGGGCATATGGTCCTGGCCGGTTCCATCAGGGACACAAACCAGCAGACAGCATTCTCCATCGGGGAGTAGTACTGCAACTGGCCTTGGGCCTGGTGGTGCAGTGAGACCCCTGGCAGGACCAGTTCACATGTCTGTTGCCAGAGATGGTGATCTGTACACCCTGCCATGTATGGTCCACAGCTGTCCAAATACCCCCTATGTAGGGCAGCCACATGGTGTGACTGTGTCCATACAAACACACACACATCACCATCACAGCCAGGTCATCTGCAGACACACACACACACACACACACACACACACACACACATGCACGCACGCACGCACACACACACACACACACACACACACACACACACACACACACACACACACACACCACCTCTGCATGGCCCATTCATAGAACACCACGGCAAACAAACACATATCATGTCAACCATATG